>NC_062268.1:10923344-11153344 GCF_916048215.2 Malus sylvestris
AAGGAGCTCTGTGTCTTGCAATTTAGGCTTTTGCAGACAAGGAGCTTTGTTGCCATGTGCAGTTTAGGCTCATGCAAGCGAGGAGCTTTGGTTCGTGCAGTTTAGGCTCGTGCGAACAAGAAGCATTTGGTGGATTTGTCAAGCAATTTTGAAGAGGCATTCCTCGCAATCTTCATAGCAAGGAGTCTTGACCGAATGATTGAAGAAGTCTTTAGGGAAGAAATCGCGCATTGTGATGGGGACGAACGATCTTCGTGTTGAAGTTTCATCATCCTCAACACTTTCATGTAGCTTTGAAGGTTGACAAGAGCTGTTTTGCCCCCTTTTTGATTGGCGAACTTCTGGATGCAACGTAGGTTTCATGTGCAATTTCTTCGAAGCGACATGAGTCCATCCTTCAACTTCGCTTGACTTGGAGCATGCCCCCAGCGGTTGAGGTGAAAACTTTGAGTCGGAAGAGCCAGAAGTGATGGTGGTATAGTTTGACTTCACCACATCATCAAGATCTAGCTCAATGATTCATTTCTGAGCCAGCTTCATGATGAGATCTTTTAGTACGAAGCACTTTTCCGTTGGATGACTTATGAAACGGTGGAATTTACAGTACCTTGGACTGTCAGTACGATTCATCTCTTCCGACCGTCTGCATTCAGGTAAGTCGATCACCTTTTTGTCAAGCAAGTCTTTTAACATGGCAACCACATCAGAGTCGGGGAATGGATAAGTCTTCTCCTCAAGCTCCTTCAAAGTACGTCTACGCATCTCTTGATCACGAAAAGCTTCGGCTTGAATCGCCTTGCCTCGTGTAGAGATTTTGACGGGAGCTGTGTTGACCGTCATTGCTTCCTTGGTGGATTTCCACGCAACCTTCTCCACCTTTGTCCCAAGAATTTTGTCGTTCTTGTAGTCGACAATCGGTTCTTTCTTTCCACGATGGGCGATACTCAACTCCATGTCATGGACGGGGGTGGCTAATTCCTCAAAGGTCCGTGGTTTGATGCCTTGAAGGATGTAGTGTAATCCCCCATGCATGCCTTGAACACACATCTCGATCGAGGAGGTCTCCGAAAGTCTGTCTTTGCAGTCAAGACTTAGAGTGTGCCATCGGTTGATGTAGTCCACGACTGGCTCATCTTTCCATTGCTTCGTACTTGTCAGCTCCAGCATGTTTACAGTGCGGCGGGTGATGTAAAAGCGGTTAAGGAATTCTCTTTCCAATTGCTCCCAGTTGTTGATGGACTCAGGCTCTAGGTCTGTGTACCACTCAAAGGTGTTTCCTTTCAACGAGCGCACAAACTGCTTGGCGAGGTAGTCTCCCTCCGTCCCCGCGTTGTTGCAAGTTTCGACAAAATGTACAACGTGCTGTTTTATGTTTCCTTTTCCATCAAACTGCATGAACTTTGGTGGTTGATATCCCATCGGCATCTTTAGGGCATCAATCTTCTTTGAATAAGGCTTCGAGTACAACCCAAAGGTATTTAAGCTCCTTTCGTATTGTACCTTGACGGTGCTGGCGATCATCTCTTGCAACTGCTTGATGGAGAGAGATCCCATGAGCGCCGCTGCTTAGTCTGGCTCCGGCTTCACATCGATTTTCTCCACCGAAGGCTCCTCTTCTTCGCCAACTCCTCTCTTTAGTGGATTATCATCTGGGTCGGGGTTATCGCCGTCATGTGGCTCCAGTCGGCTAACTAGTGCAGCGATTTGCAAGTCTTTTTCTTCTACAATTCGTGTTAGCCTTGCGATCGCTTCATTCATTTGAGCCAATTGTCCTTCAATAGAGGTAACGCCGATGGTTATGACTTGTGCAACCAATAGACGTGACTTTCCTTTAGACATCCAGGATGCTGACGAAGAACGTCGTTGGCTGCTTTGAGATGTCATCTTGTGTGCCTCAGCAACATGCTTCGGTGCCCCCAGCGAGGTCAAGTTGATGACAAACTCGCACATTTGATGCTCCTCTTGCTCCTTTAGCAGCACCAACTTTGAAGTGGCATGTTGAGAAGTGGTTGTAGCGCCAATGGATTGTCCGTTCGCGGTAGAAGTGCTCAAGATCCTTCCCTCAGTGGTTGCTAGAACGGCTTGTCCCTTGCGTGATGCCATTGACTTTGAGGTGTGTTTGGATTCCTTGAACGGAGAAAGAGATGAGAGGTAGAGATTGTCCCACTGGGCGTGCCAAATTTGTAAACACAAAATTTTCCTGAAACAAACGAGACAAGAACACGTGTACAAAATAATATTTTGTATTAATGATTTAGGGGTTACAATCTCTCTTAAATTTGATCCTCTGATTCGATCTTCGTAAGGTGTTGATTTGTGGATTGTGATACTGATCCAAGGGCCGTCGAGGCTTGATCTCGGATGAATGGTTTGAAGTTTCTTCAAGAGGGCCTTTTGGGCTTGATCATGAAGGTTGATGGATGAACGGATCTTCAAGGGCTTTTGGGCTTAATGTTGAAGAACTGTTGATGAACGGATCTTCAAGGGGCTTTTGAGGTTTGATCTTGATGAACAGTTGATGGATGGATCTTCAAGGGCTTTTGGGCTTGATCTTGAAGAACTGTTGATGAACGGATCTTCAAGGGGCCTTTGAGGCTTGATCTTGATGAACAGTTGATGAACGATGAACGTTTTCTTCAAGGGCCGTCGGGCTTGATCTTGAATTGGTGAAAGTTCCTTCAAAGGGCCGTTGGGGCTTGATTTTGAAGGTTGGGTTGACGAAGAACGAAGAGAGCTTTCTGATCCTTCGGGATTTACTTGAGAGCTTTGGAGTTTCAAAGCTTCAAGGTTTTGGTGTGATGTGAATTGGTTATGAATTGGTTCGTTTTCTTTTGAATGCCTTGGCTTCCTATTTATAGAATTCCAAAACTTGATTTTTGGGTTTAAATAATCAGATGAAATAAATCATTTCTGCCAAGCATTGACACGTGTCATGTTTGATGACTTTTCTGATGATTTTTTATTTTCTTATTGAGTCACATGCTATGTGTAAAATTTATGTGACACGTGAACGTTAAAATTCTAATTATTGATCAACATTTATTTCACCGAAATTTCGATGTCTACATCTTCATCCGGAGTTAAAGCCTAAGTTTGATAGGGAAGGCATGATGATCAAAGATGGGAGGGGTGGAGTCACTCCAAAAGCATTTCATTCAGCTTGTTCCTCAACTGATGGGATGGCCAATTTCTCAACAAATCCAGTGTCATTGATCAACGAGTTTGCTGTTTTTCTTCAAAAGAAGCAAGGAAGCACTGAACCTGATGAAATGACACCTGAAAACCCTACTGCAATGCTAGGGAAATTTGCTGGATTCTTGGCTGACTCGAAGAACACATCGAAAGGCAATATTCCAGGTATTATCAGTGCCATTTCCACTACTCTTAATGCAAATGTTACACATGATTTTTGGATTATTGACTCTGGTGCCACTGATCATATAACTAATAAACCCTCTAGTCTCCACGATTTTCAAAGAACTATTGATCCAATTCATGTAGGGAAATGGGAAAGGGGAACCTATTCTAGGGAAAGGAAAGATTAGATTGCTAAGTGAGCATACTGGTTCCACTACTCTCTATGTACCTTCTTTTCCTTTTCAGCTCTTGTCAATAGGAAAAATCACAAAAACCTTAGACTGTCTTGCCATATTTTCCCCTTACAATGTTGTGTTTCAGGACCGAGTTACTCAGAAGAAGATTGGTGAAGGGTTCTTCTTGAATAGACTCTACTATCTTTCAAAGGAGTCCAATTTTGTCAAAAATCTTAGTGTCAACTTAAGTCAAGTTTAGGAACACCAACTCTGGCATCAATGCCTTGCCCATCCCTCAGAACATGTGATGACCAAGTTGTTTCCCTTTTTTTTGTAAAAACACACTGGAGTGTGAAACTAGTCAAATGTCAAAAGCCATTGGACTTCCTTTTGTTTCCTCTAATTCTAGAACTAGTAAACTTTTTGAGCTTGTTCACTCTGATATTTGGGGTCCTTCTCGTGTAGAATCCTTTGATGGGTATAGATATTATGTTACATTTATTGATGACTATTCTAGAGTAACCTGGTTGTATCTTTTAAAACTTAAAAGTGATTTGTTTGATGCTTTTAAGGACTTTCACAACCTAATCACCAATCAATTTTCATCTAAGTTATATGTTAAGATCAGATAATGGTACCGAGTACACTTCCAATAACATGAGTAATTACTTGAGCAATCATGGCATTTTGCATCAAACTAGCTGTGTTGGTACACCACAAGAAAATGGTGTGGCAGAGAGAAAGAATCGAGACTTATTGGAGAAGACTCGGTCACTTATGATCCAAATGAATGTTCCTATGAAATTTTGGTCTCAAACCCTACTCACTGCCACGTACATCATTAATCGACTGCTAACTCGGGTGTTGAATACTAAATCTCCTTTTGAAGTTATGAAGGGCAGGCCTATAAACTTATCTCACCTCAGGACCTTTGGTTGTACTTGTTATGTGCACATTCAAGCTCTCCATCGTGACAAACTCGACCCTTGAGCTGCCAAATGTGTGTTTATGGGATACGCCAGTTCTTAAAAGGGTTACAAAGTGTACAACCCTAACACGGGGAAACTGGCAGTCTCTAGAGATGTGCGATTTGATGAATATTCACCTTATTTCCACAAAGGGTTGGAGGCTAATGCTAATATGGAAGATCTTATGGACCTATTTCCACTACCTATTCCAGCAGAAATTCATGAAATCACTCCTGCTCATATCAAATTCTCAACTCACTGAGAGTGTAATTGATGCAATGCCAAGCTCATCTGGACCATCAGAAGCTCAACCAAATCAGCAAGCTATAAGTGCACCAAGAAGAAATCCTACATGAGATAGACATCCATCAGTGAGGTTACAAGAGTATATTACTTACACTACAAGGCATCATATCTCTACAGCCATTTCTTATCACAGATTCTCATATTCTTATACTTCTTTCCTTAACAAATTGTCCCACACTTTCGAACCAAGGAATTTTCATGAAGCCACATGCATGCCTGAGTGGCAAGATGCTATGACTAAAGAGCTTCATTCTGAATGACAACCAGACATGGAGTGTGGTGGATCTTCCAAATGGCAAGAAGGTCGTGGGAAGTAGGTGGATATATAAGACCAAATTCAACTCCAATGGAAACATTGAAAGACACAATGCACGGTTAGTAGCTCAAGGCTTTACTCAAACGTATGGCATTGACTATAAGGAGATCTTTGCTCCTGTTGCCACAATGAACACAATGAGGGTATTGTTGTCTGTGGCAGTCAATAATGCATGGCTCTTATTCCAAATGGATGTGAAGAATGTATTTCTTCATGGGGATCTTGAAGAAGAAGTGTACATGAAGTTGCCTTCTAATCATCCAAGAGAAAATGAACCCAACAAGGTCTGCATACTTCACAAAGCCATATATGGTTTAAAACAGTCCCCTCGAGCTTGGTATTCGAAGCTTAGTTCAGTCCTTGAAGCTGAAGGGTTCAAAAGGAGTCATGCTGACTCTTCTTTGTTTGTTCAAAGTAGTATTGCTGGCAAATTGGTTGTGCTTATATATGTTGACGACCTAATTATTACAGGTGACAATATAAGTGAAATCAAGACGTTTAAGCAGTCACTTCACCAAAAATTTGACATTAAAGACTTGGAGCCCTTGAAATACTTTCTTGGAATTGAGGTGGCTACCTCTTCAAAGGGATTGTTCTTGAATCAAAGAAAGTATGTTCTCGATCTTCTAGATGAAGCTAACATGATGGAATGTAAACCAGCTCGGACACCCCTAGCTAGCAAACTTCAGTGGCATGAAAAAGGTGAACCTCTCTCGGACCCTAGTGTTTATCAACGAATGGTTGGGAAGCTTATTTATCTCACCATTACTATGCCTGATATCTCATATTTAGTTAGCCTAGCCAGTCAGTTCATGCACTCTCCTACTCTAGTTCACTAGGAAATCGTCAAGAGAATACTTCGATATCTCAAGGGCTCAGTAGGAAGGGGGATAATTATGAAGAACAATGGATCAAATCACATCTTGGCCTACACATATGCTGACTGGGCTGGAAATGCCCTTGATCGAAAATCCACAACAGGTTTTTGCACATTTGTTAGAGGGAACCTTGTCACTTGGAAGAGCAAGAAACAAACTGTTATTGCTCGATCTAGTGCCGAAGCTGAGTATAGGGCTATGGCAGCAATAGCCTGTGAACTCATATGGTTGAAAGGTCTTCTTTCCGAGCTCGGATTCATAAGCATGGCACTTATGTCCTTGTATTGCGATAACTAAGCTGCCATGCACATTGCCTCAAATCCAGTATTCCATGAAAGGACCACACATATTGAAGTTGACTACCATTATATTTGTGCTCAAGTTCAATCCAAAGTGATAGACACCGTGTTCACACGCAGCCACGATCAACTTGCTGATTTATTCACAAAAGCACTAGACTCTACTAAGTTTCAGCGTTTATTATGCAAGCTTGGATCAATCAATCCCCTTGATCCAGCTTGAGAGGGTGTATTGAAACCGGTTTGTATGGATGAGTTGTATGTATGAGTTGTCATCCTCACTATAGCTTGTCATTCACCAGTCACTTTCCATAGCTTGTTATTCACCTTACATCAACCTTTCTCCATAGCTTGTTATTCACCAATCACTTTCCATAGCTTGTCATTCATCTTACATCAACTTTTCTTAGTTGCTCGTAAAAGCTTGTTTACTTGTAATTTGGTTTTGGCTTTTCCACTTGTAGGACAGATTTTATGGATTGTGTTTGTGTAGTTATCCTACAATCTATTGTAGCTTTCTTTTGGCTCTATATAAGAGTTGTCTTCACTCTCTTGTAATCTTCATAATGAAATATACAACAAACATTGAAACCAAAACTCAACAAGATTGGATTCCAGGAATGAAAGATATCCGTTTAAGGGAGCTCCCAACCTTTATTCGGACTTCAGATCCTGACGATATCATGTTTAACTTCATGATGGAGGTAACTGATAGAGTTCATGAAGCTTCTGCAATTGTTCTTCATACTTTTGATGCCTTAGAGCCAGATGTATTGGAAGCTCTCTCATCTATACTTCCACTTGTTTATCCAATTGGCCCTCTTCAATTACATCTCAATCAAATACCAGATCACCCCTTGAATATTGGATACAATCTGTGGAAAGAAGAAACAGAATGCCTCGACTAACTAAACACTAAGGCACCAAATTCAGTTATGTATGTGAATTTTGGCAGTATAACAGTTATGACACCTGAACATCTTGTCGAGTTTGGCTGGGGACTTGCAAATAGCAAGGTTCCCTTCTTTTGGGTAATTAGACCTGATTTAGTTACTGGCCAATCAACACTTTTGCCGCCGAGGTTTGTGGATGAAACAAAAGAAAGAAGTCTTATTGTGAGTTGGTGCCCATAAGAGCAAGTGCTTAACCACCCATCAGTGGCAGGATTTTTAACACACAGATGTTGGAATTCAACCGTTGAGAACCTCACTGCAGGAGTGTCTATGCTCTGTTGGCCATTCTTCGGCAACCAGCAGATGGACTGCTTGATAGATCCATCATCAACCTTAACCCAGAGAGGCCATGAGAGGACTCAAAGAGAGAGAATGACAAAAGAACTTGGATATTGTTTCATACTATTTTTTGTTTCTTACAAACCTAGCTATATAGCAACTTTCCCAACTACTTTTACCTAATTACAACTGTACTAATAACTTTATTACAAGTATTACAGCTTCATCACTCAGATGATGACATCTGGCACAATCACAATTGCTTTATAACATTACTCCCTCATTTGAAATCAGCCTTGTCCTCAAGGCTTAAAGTTAGGAAACTTCGACTGTAGAGTATCTAAGCTTTCCCAAGATGCATATGCAGCATGGTGATTTTTCCAATGCACCAACACTTCTGTGATTGAAGTTGTTCCTGTGTTAACCACTCTGCGGTCTAAAATAGCTTCTGGTACAAGTTCATCGGCCATTAACCCAGCATCTTGAACTGTTGGTAAAGGAATAGTAGTAGTGATTGCAATTCCTAGCTTCTTTTTTAGACATGAAACATGAAAAACTGGGTAAATCTTGGAATGACTTGGGAGTTTCAACCGATACACCACAGGCTCAACTCGATCAAGAATCTCAAAGGGACCATAGAATCTAGGATGCAGCTTATGAAAGGGATGCAAGGCTAGTGACTTTTGATGGTAAGGAACCAATCTGAGATAGACAAAGTCACCAATTAAAAATGATCTCTCAGTTCGATGTTTGTTTGCTTGAGTTGTCATTCGTTCCTGAGCAGCTGCTAAGTTGGTCTTTAATAGAGATAAAATTCGAGTCCTGTCTTTCAAGCACTGATCCACCATATAAATTTTTGTTATACCAAGTTCATAGAGTGGAACATGTGGTGATGGCTATCCATACACTATTTTATAAGGTGTCATTTTAGTTGCAGAATGGTATGAGGTGTTATATCTCCATTATGCCCAAGGGAGCCATGTTAACCATTGCTTAGGTTGCAAGCTACAGAAACACCTCAAATATGTTTCCAGACATTTATTTAGAACTTCAGTTTATCCATCGGTTTGAGGATGGAAGCCTGAACTGAGACAGAGCTTGGATCCTTGAAGTTAAAAAAATTCCTTCCAAAATAAGCTGATGAATATTGGGTCTCTATCAAATACAATGGAAGTAGGCATTCCATGCAATTTAAACACCTGATCAATAAAGACTTATGCCACTGAATGTGCAGTACATCGACGGGATAAGGGTAAAAAAAAGTGCAGCTTTTGAGAATCTGTCAACAATGACAAATATAATTGATTTACCCTTGTAGAAAGGGAGTCCAGTGATAAAGTCCATAGCTATATCAAACTAAATTCTTTGAGGGATTGGTAGTGGATTAAAAAGTCCAGCAGGTGCTAGTGTCTCATACTTATTCTTCTAAAAAACATCACATCCATCAATCAATTCTTTAATATTGTATTTCATACCCTCCCAATAGAAGGATCTGGATATCCTTTTATAGGTCTTGAGGAACCCTTCATGGCCTGCAGATGGAGTACAATGGTGTTCTTCAAATATTCTTGTCTTTCATGGACTTGTAAGACTAACAACAATCCTATTCTTGTACTTTAAAAATCCATTATCAAGTTGGTACTTAAGCAAATTTAATGGAGTCAAATATGAGGTTTTGTGTAAAATAGCTTGAGACTTCTGTAAAATCTAGTCATCTTTTTTGACATGCCTCCGTAAATCATCAAGCCAAGACATATAAGGATATGATAAGGCGAGTAAATCATTGTCAAAGTTCGTGCAGTTTAGTGTGACTAAAGCAATATTGCTTTGATCAGTACCCACAACCATGCTTGAAGCCATAGCAATTTCATATTTCATTACCTGGACCAATAGCTGAATTATTCTGAGAATTGAACATTCTAGATAATGCATCAGCTGCTTTATTGTCACTACCCTTTCTATACTGGATTTCATAATCAAATCCTAGTAACTTGGAAACCCACTTTTGTTGGAAAGGAGAATTAGCTCGGTTCTGGAGAAAATATTTGAGGTTGTGATGGTCTGTCTTTATAATGAAATGGTTTCCCAGTAAATAGGACTACCACTTTTTAATTGCATGAACCATAGCTAACATTTCTCTTTCATATGCAGATATTGTTTGATTCTTTGGTCCTAAAAGTTGACTGGTAAATGCAATAGGCCTGCCTCCTTCTTACAAAATTATCCCTATGCCAGTGCCTGAAGCATCACTTTCAATAACAAATGGTGTTGAAAAATCCAGTAGTGCTAAGACCTGAGGAGACAACATTGCGTTTTTCAGTTTTTGAAATGCATCAGTGGCTGCAGAACTCCATTTAAACCCATCATTTTTAGTGAGTTGAGTCAGAGGTCCACTGATTCTTCCAAATTGAGGAATAAACTTCCTATAATAACCAGTTAAGCCTAGAAAACCCCATAAAGCTTTCACATATGTAGGTGTTTGGACCCAAAATTACATTATCGGCCCATGCAATCAAGGTCGTTGAGTTAGCATAGCTCTCAACCGTCGGATCAAAAAGTGAATATCGTTTTGTTATTATTGAAAGATAATATTATGATTTTTATCATAATTATCTTTTAATGATAATTAAGATGAGATATGTATCTCCAAGTTGGAAACACGGTAGCACAATTCAAGTTGATTTTGGATGTTTGGCGTGTGAATGTGTGGGTGGGATCAGTTTTGTTGACTAACAGATTCAAGTGGTATGTTGCAAATTGATTATTATCCATTTAAAGTATGGTGATAATTAGTAAACAAATAAATTTGGAGTTCACTTAGATGGCAGAAGATTATTATGCATGCATGCATAAAATTATAAAGTGATGGTGGATTAAAAAGCACCCCCGAATATCCTTGGCCATAATCTAGTCGGACAAATTGCATCAGATTGGAACTCGTGGGCTTTAAAATGATGGGATCAAGTTTGAACTCTTTGATAGTGCATGATTGCACCTGGTCAAATTTCGTGGAAAGATGAGTGGCTCGTTGTGATGCTTCGATTTGAAATGCATGGCTAAAAGATAAACTTGCATGCTAATTATTTGCATACCTTGGTTCCAGCATGCGGAGATCATCAAATACTTGGATAATGATGGACAAAATAAAGAGAAAATGAGATAATGATAGAGATTTTAAATTGGTTGGATAATTCCATTATAACTCCATGCATTTGGTTGAGTTTGATCCATGCCAAAAATCTCATGCAATATTCAAGGATCAAGTCAGCGCATCCCTATAAATACAGAGGCAGTGGCAACGAGAAAACCCTTTCCAACTCAACACACAAATTACCCTGCGCAAACCTCTCAAACACCTTGAGATTTTCTTTTTTCGCCGACACACCTTCAGTTTGGATAAACAGCACTGTGAAGGCAACTGGCGAACACCTTTAGTTTGGATAAACAGCACTGTTGCTGTAGAATTAGATGATCGCAAAGAACCTTCAGTTTGGATAAACAGCAATGCGACGAAGCCGACTAGTTATCCATTCAAGTCTCGGTCGAGAAGGATTTTCAAATCCTTATTGGCAGAGGTCATCTCATTAGCTTTCTCGGCAAAATGAGGTGTTACCAGGTTACTATATTCGACACCCTGAGAGCCAAAATTGATATTGAACTTTGCATAACTAGCAACCTTGTCTTCAGGCTTTAAAACCCGAAGGCCGAGACGTGTTCCTTCCTTGACTCCAGTCACGAGATTCAGAAGTCAGCAGCGCGCCCAACGCAACATCAACAAATTTACTCCCCGATCGAGCTCGACCTTCGAGTTGGCATGCCCCGCACACAACTGAAGGACATAGTTAGCTCATTAGTTACTCGACATGTGCGCCACGTAGGCTTGGTAGTTTTTAAGGTCAACAGTAGGTAAAGGCCAATCTGCAATGGCTTGCAATTTGGAAGGGTCAACAGCTACACCATTACGAAAGACAATATAGCCTGGATATTCAATTTGTTGTTTCCCAAAAGCACATTTAGACAGTTTCACAAACAAGTGGTGAAGTTGGAGTATACTGAGGGCAATGCTTACATGTAGGTGCAATTCCCAAAAAGCATTATATATCAGAATATCATCAAAGAAAACTAAGAATATCATCAAAGAAAACTAAGATGAATTTCCTCAAGTAAGGCCTAAATATCTTATTCATTAAGCTTTGGAAAGATGTGGGGGCATTTGTTAAGCCAAAAGGCATAATGAGGAATTCATAATGTCCCTCATGAGTTCTAAAAGCAGTCTTGTTAATATCTGTGGGGTGCATACAAATTTGATGATAACCAGACCTAAGATCCAGTTTAGAAAAATATTTTGCACCAAAGAGCTCATCCAATAACTCATTAATCAATGGTATATGGTACTTGTCTTTGATTGTGAGGAGATTAAGTGCCCTATAATCCATGCGCATCCTCCAAGTACCCTCTTTTTTCTTCACCAAGAGCATTGGAGAAGAGAATGGACTATGGCTTGGTCTGATGAAACCTGATTCTAGTAACTCCTTGACACATTTCTCTATTTCAGTTTTCTGGAATGGACCATACTTGAAAGGTCGAGCACTAGGTGGTTTGCATCCTTCCAACAAGGGTATTTTGTGATCATGTGGTCTGGATGGTGGTAGCCCATATGGGCTTTGAAAAATAGGTTGATATTTTGCTAACAAAACTTGCAAATCATTATCTTGGTTAGAATTCAACTTAGAATGAGTGGATGGAACTGTGTTGTCTGCACCAACTTGCAAAACAAATAAGGTAGCTTCTAGGTAATGTTCATGGGTGAGTAACTTGTCCATTTGTAAGGAAGAAATGGATTGAGGTTATTGGGGCTGAGGGCTTGATATGGAAAAAGTAGTGGTGCCAACTACAAACTGCATAATCATCTTATCAAAATCCCATAGTACTGGTCCTAATGTTCTCAACCATTATATGCCCAAAACAATCTCATAAACACCCAAAGGGAGAGCATAGAAATCAAGCACAATTGCATAATTTTGTATTCAAATGGAAACTTGAGCTAAACATCCAGTGCTAGTGAAGGATCCCCCATTTGCAATCTTCACAATAAATGGGTGTGTGGTATCTAGATGACCCTTTAATTGTTTGACCGATGAGATATCAATGAAATTATGTGAACTACCTAAATCTACCAAGAAAATAGTAGGACAATTGAGTACTAACCCACTGATTTTCATTGTTCAGATGGGTTTTGGACTATGCATTCCATATACTGCACAAGCGGTTACCTCAGGCTTTTCATTGTCATTAGAGTGATGCTCGATAATGTCTCCATTTTTGTACACATCTATGAGGAGCACACACATGCTCTCTTGAAAACTTTTCATCATAGTTAAAACACAACCTATTCTTCCTTCAAAATTCAACTTCTGCTGCTGTTAAGCGCTTGAAATTCCCATTTCTTGAACAATTCTTAGTCTTTGATGTGTTGGTGATATCAAATAATTGTGTTGGATTGAACTGAGATGCAAATGAAGTGTTTCTTGAAAAAGATCGAACCTTCAATTCTACCTGTTTGGCATCCACTTGTTGGGAGTAAGCAATGGCTTCATGAACATCAAATGGTCACAAGAGCTTGACATCATGGTGAATTTCCAGTTTCAAACCCTCGATGAAGTAGCTTTTTAAAAGTCCAGAGGTCATTTCCACCATGCGATTTGCCAACCTCCTGAATTCCATGATATAGTCTTTGAGTAATCCAAATTGGCGAAGTTTCATTAAATTTTCAATGCAGTCCATAAGGTCAGATGAACCAAATTCCCTGCAAAAGATCTTTGTAAAATCTTCCCATTTGGGATAGTTCTTGACGCAGTTCACCCATTGAAACCATTGAAGGGCTTCATTTTCCATATGAAATGAAGTCATACGAACTTTCTTGTCTGCTGGGATATCAAAGTAATCAAATTAATGCTCCGTCTTGTAAATCCATCCAAGAGGATCGTCCTCTTCCTGGAAGCGAGGAAAATCCAATTTTACCAGAGGTGGTATTGGTTGAAATCCTGAATCATGACGGTTGAGATTCTGGGTTCTTGAATCATCACGCAGAATGGGGTCAAAGTAAGTTGCATCTGATGAATCTCCTGGGCAACCCATTTCACATTTGTCTAGAAAATCGTGATGAACCTTCTCAATTCGAGCATCTGAAGAATCTTGACGCCCTTCCATGGCATCGAACCTTTGGAGCAGTGTATTGAGAGTGTTGTTTATCACAACAAGATGATTCTGCGATTCCATAACTTTCTTTGTTGATGCACGAGTCATCCGACAGCAAAGAAGGGATGGAGAAATCAGTACCGGCTTGATACCAATGATAGATCCCTTGATCAACCTTAACCTAGAGAGGCCATGAGAGGACTCGAAGAGAGAGAATGACAAAAGAACTTGGATATTATTTCATAAACTGTTTTCTGTTTCTTACAAACCCAACTATAAAGCAACTTTCCCAACTACTTTTACCTAATTACAGCTATACTAATAACTTTATTACAAGTATTACAGTTTCATCACTTAGATGATGACATCTGGCACAATCACAATTGCTTTATAACCACTATTAGCTACTAGAAATCCCCTCAAAATCCTAACATTGCCTCTATAGTTGCAATGAATGGGGCATTGGCATGGAAATTAGTAATGATGTGAAGAGGGATGAAGTAGAGAGGCTTGTCAGAGAGTTAATGGATGGGGAAAAGGGTAAGAAGATGACAAATAATGTTATGGTGTGGAAGAAGCTTGCAAAAGAAGCTACTGGTCCACATGGTTCTTCATCCAAAAACTTAGACATGCTAGTGAATCAAGTGCTACTAAGAAAAACTAGACGTTATCCGTAAGAATATTTCTAGTCATGTATTCTTTTGGCCTTGTCAATGCTTTGTCATTGTTGTTCATTGCCCTAATTAATAATCGACTCTAGCTATATTAAACATGTAATATTGCAGTACCATACAATAATTTTTCAACGTAATTCTTCTATCTTCTCATCAGTCATTAAATTATACATGCATTATTAGGCATTAAACATGTATTATATTGTGTATCAACTTGAAGAAAAAAAAAAACAACATGGCATAAGAAGCCATAAGTATTCATTAGTATTTAAATGCATAACATCGAAAAGAAGAAAACATAAACTTTAACATCTCACATTGCCCAGGAGAGTGGATCATGTAAGCCTTATATGTATATTCTCATCTCTACCTAGCACGCGGCTTTTTGGGAGCTCACTGGCTTCGGGTTCTGTAAGAACTCTGAAGTTAAGCGAGTTCACGCGAGAGCAATCCCAGGATGGATGACCCACTGGGAAGTTCTCGTGTGAGTTTTCAGAAACAAAACCGTCAGAGCGTGGTTGGGGCCCAAAGTGAACAATATCGTGCTACGGTGGAGTCGAACCCGGATGTGGTGGGGGCCCAGGCTGGGATGTGACACAAACATGATTAAAGCAAATTTGTCAAATTTAGTAGATAATTTAATGATTTAGTTGACATATGAGATTTAATTAGGGGCATTAGTGAAAAGAGAAGAAAGAAATTTTAGACAAAATTAATACATAGATTTGACTGTAAGATAAATTCACATGGCATCCATTGAGTGGGAAAGACAAATAGGGGAAGGCAAGTGAAGAATGTAGCCAGCATTCCTCTTAGAGGAAATCAAATCATATTTTGATTCCTCGTCTCCCTTACCTTAATTTGTTTGAATGCTAAGAACATTTTCAATGGAGATGTCAAATCCTAGGTGGAATGTCATTGTGCATATTTGACATCAAAAATCTCTCTAACCAAAATGTTATTTGCTGACTGGAGTTGAGGCTTTGTGATTTGTAATCAAATATGACATCGATGTCAAATTTATTTTTAATTTATTTTAATCGTGGGTCTCTTATTCCATTAACATTTGAACCAATAAAATTTTGAAATTTTTTAATAATTACAAGCATTTAAAATTCTATTTAAATAATAAAATAATATTTGACAATTCTATTAGAGAAATACAAAATTTGACATAAGACTTCAAATTGCCATAGCAGTCATCAATTGTAATTTGACTCTTATAATTTGACATTTTCTTTGAAGATAGTGTAATCTTCTTTCCTTGAAAATTTCCTTAATCTCCTATTTTGGTTGCCCTCGATGCTTATCTACAGTTCTGCTAATTAAGCTTCTTCACCTCGATCAGCAAGCACCCTAGATGGCTCGATCCAAAGAAACGTATTATTTGGAGAGATTAGAACTGCACTAGGGATGGGCAACGGTTATGACGGACGGGTAACTGCAGTTATTTACCCATAATCGTTTACCCGTTTGGTAATTGCCTAAACAGTTATACTCATACCCATAACCGTTTATAAACAGTTAACCATACCCATAACCGCATGTCCATTTAACCGTAACCGTTTAATACCCGTTTACCCATTTATCCTTTTTAACCCGTTTATCTTTTTTTTTTACCATTATCCCTTTTTCACCCGTCTACATGTTTTTTAACAACTTGAAAATTAAAAAAAAATTGTCATAATTTTTTTTTTTTTACAATTAAACACCGTTATAGGTACATTCATCATACATTTCCATATTTTAAATTTTTAAGTCCTTATACCATTCCAATAATTGAAATAATAGTTTACGGATGATATTTTTAACTGTTACCAATGAATGTAAATATAATATTTGCTAAGTATTATTGGGTTACAAAAATTGTTTAGAAGACATTTATGTCAAAGCATTTATGTCAATTTCACGGTTACCCGCAAGAAATTTAAATTAATTTGGCCAATTTTTTGATGATGAGAATCATCATTCCTGTAGCAGTGTTATTGAGAGAATGACCGATGAATTCCTTGCTAAT
Source organism: Malus sylvestris (assembly GCF_916048215.2). Taxonomy (NCBI): domain Eukaryota; kingdom Viridiplantae; phylum Streptophyta; class Magnoliopsida; order Rosales; family Rosaceae; genus Malus; species Malus sylvestris. The sequence goes on from NC_062268.1 coordinate 10,939,766, forward strand.
TTATTGGGTGCTAAGTATTATTGGATCGAGAACATGGTTTGTGTTAGTTTTACATATATAAAATAAATGAATAAGCGGTTACCCGTTTATAACCGCGGTTAATACCCATAACCGCCCATTTAAATTTCGGGGGTAAACGGTTATACCCATAACCGTTTATTTATCTAAACGGTTACCCATAACCGTAACCGTTTAATTTAAATGAGCGGATAACCGCGGTTACCCATAATCAATGGGTATTAAGTGGATGACCTGGCTATTTAATGTGGACAAGTCTCTTTTTAATCCCTTTACTTTTCATCTGATACATGCGGTATTGGATGTGTTGGAATTTTGATGAGCCCATGACATATTTAACAATAGAAATAACAAGAGAGAGAAATAATACTCAAAAGTGTGTAACAATGGAACATCCAAAATATGCTCTCAATTGATATAGCAACTTGACATACTTGAGAGGCCTATTACTCTTTTACACCTCCTATTTCTTGATTCTTTTTTTCTCTCTCGCTTGGTGAACATAGTGCTCATGGCAACTCAGAGGTTTGGCTCGTTCAAATTTGTAAGGTCATAATGTATTTATGTATGGTAGCGGTTAAAACCTCAGGACGATTATGTGAAAAAGTAATAAATTTGATGGGATTATTTCAAGGCGTGTCCGTGTAATCTCATAATTTTTTTATGATATGACAAGTTTTCGGATGAAATTTTAGTAAATGGAGTTTTGTGAAATCAATTTTATACTCAAGGAGTGTTATTGTAATTTTGAAAATCTCAAGGTTTTTTTTTATGAAATTACAAAAAACCTCAATATATGGATTTTTTTTTAAATTAAATTTTTGGAATTTTCAGAATTTTGGGTCTTTGGAGGCAGAAGTTGGTTGCTTACTTGACACAATGAGGTATATAATTATACACCCAATTAACTTTGATCTTTATGTTTTTAATAATTGAGAAAGAGTAGTGTTAATAATTGAGAAATCTGTGTTAAACATGTTTACATGACAAATTCATCTTAGAGATTTGTTTGGTTTTGAAATTCCATCAAAAGCTAAGGTTTTTGTGCGATTGATTTTGTGAGGAAGATAAGGCATGACCTTCTAATTTAGTTTTTTTCTCCCTCATTTTTGAATTCCTTCAAAATCTTGCAATTTTACGATCTATAATTACAAAGAAATAAGGTCATGGTGTCACCGATGTGAAATTATTATATAATTTTACGATATATATGATTTCTCCTACCATGATTTTACGATCTATAATTAATTAGTCAAAGATACAAAACAACATCCAATTTTTATAGAAATTTAGATAACAACTCCAGCACTATCAACAAGAATGGAAGAACTAGTGCATATAACCAAAGAAAATTGAGATGGTAAAGTAATATTGCAGCAATATAAAACAAAGTGAAGGGACCCCCCTTGATTTTAATGGTAAATGACCAACAAGATTATTGTATAGCATCTTCCCTATAGATTTCCTAATCCTTACACTACCGTAAAACATTTCTCTTTCTCTATTGAACAAGGGGAAAAGCCGTGAAGCCGTAAAGCATTTCTCTTGCTCGATTGATTTTTTCGTTGCACGGGTATTTGTTGGCGGCCACATCTACTATTAAGTCAATCCGTAAAATGACCCTGCCTATTTTCTTTGAAATCTCTCTAAATTTACTTAACCTGTCGCACAGGAAGGATAGATTTTTCAGTGTGATCGGCACACGAAGTGGTACATCACGTGTCATTATATAAATAGTAAGATTTGTGTGTGAGAAAGTTAATAACTTAAAAAATAAAATTTTCCACCACTTACATAAGAACACGTGGTTTACCATCCGTGCTCCCGTCACAATTAAAATTTTCTCCATAAGGAAGCCAGAACGGTAGATGTTGAAAAGTAGCTCAGTAGCACTATAAATGTCTGCGTTTGAGCAAGCACTGCAATGCAAACATATAATCTAAATGGGTGCCACAGCAGTAGCTACTAAGCCTCATGCTGTTTGTATTCCAGTGCCAGCTCAAAGCCATATAAAGGCAATGCTTAAATTTTCAAAGCTACTCCACCATAGAGGCTTTCATATTACATTTGTCAACTCGGAGTTCAACCACAAACGCTTTCTAAAATCCTCGGGCCCCAACTCCCTTGATGGCTTGCCTGATTTCCAATTCAAAGCCATCCCAGACGGCCTTCCAGATTCAGATGCAGATACCACCCAAGATGTCCCATTGCTTTGTGATTCTATCAGAAAACAAAATTTCTTGGCTCCCTTCCGTGAACTACTCATGAAACTCAACGGTGATGCCATATCAACATCCACTAATCCTCCAGTAACTTGCATAGTTTCAGATGGTTTCATGTCGCCGTTCACAATCACAGCCGCTGAAGAGATTGAAGTCCCTATTGTGCTGTTCTACACTATTGCTGCATGCAGCTTTATGGGCTGTATACAATTTCGTGCTTTGGTTGAAAAGGGACTTGCACCACTCAAAGGTGACATAAATACAACTTTTCAAACAATTGCTTAATTTGTCTTTTAACTCTTATTTGCTTATTTCTAAGCATGTAAATGAATTTTTTCGTGTTGTAGATGATATCTGTTTGACAAATGGCTATTTGGAAAAGGTTATAGATTGGATTCCAGGAATGAAAGATATCCGTTTAAAGGAGCTCCCAACCTTTTTTCGAACTTCAGATCCTGACGACATCATGTTTAACTTCATAATGGAATCAACCGATAGAGCTCATAAAGCTTCTGCAATTGTTCTTCATACTTTCGATGCCTTGGAGCCAGATGTTTTGGGGGCTCTCTCATCTATGCTTCCACTTGTTTATCCAATTGGCCCTCTTCAATTACATCTCAATCAAATACCAGAACACCCCTTGAATATTGGATATAGTCTATGGAAAGAAGAAACAGAATGCCTCGACTGGCTAAACACTAAGGCGCCAAATTCAGTTGTGTATGTGAATTTTGGCAGTATAACAGTTACGACACCTGAACATCTTGTCGAGTTTGGCTGGGGACTTGCAAACAGCAAGGTTCCTTTCTTTTGGGTAATTAGACCTGATTTGGTTATTGGCCAATCAGCGCTTTTGCCGCCTGAGTTTTTGGCTGAAACAAAAGAAAGAAGTCTCATTGCGAGTTGGTGCCCACAAGAGGAAGTCTTGAACCACCCATCAGTGGGAGGATTTTTAACACACAGCGGTTGGAATTCAACCATGGAAAGCCTCACTGCAGGAGTGCCTATGCTCTGTTGGCCATTCTTTGGCGACCAGCAGATGGACTGCCGCTATAGTTGCAATGAATGGGGCATTGGCATGGAGATTAGTAATGATGTGAAGAGGGATGAGGTAGAGAAGCTTGTCAACGAGTTAATCGAGGGAGAGAAAGGTAAGAAAATGAAAAATAAGGTCATGATGTGGAAGAAGCTTGCAGAAGAAGCTACTGAACCACATGGTTCTTCATCCAAAAACTTAAACATGTTAGTGAATCAAGTGCTACTAAGAAAAATCTAGACGTCATCCGTAAGAATATTTCTGGTCATGTATTTCTTCCTTTAGCTCTAGCAATGTTTTGTTATTGCTATTCATCGCCTCAAATAATAATCGGCTATATAAACGGTAGGGTGGTGCTATCCACACAACCCCTTTTACTTCTCACATGTTGTTTGTTAATTTTTATCTTTTGATTTTTTTAATTCATTTAATTCAATGACTAAAGATTGGGACGAATGTGTGGAAAGTAAAAATGATGTGTAAATAACACAACCCTAAATAGTATTATATAATTTTGACGAAAAAAAATAAAGAGTATTACGGAGACACCAAATGGTTGTTGATCAAACAATCCTCTTGATCACTGGCCAAAATATTTAACCTGGTGATATTTCAGTACCACAAATTAATTTGTCCTATAATTTCACTTTCGCGATATTTCTTACTCCAACTCTCATCATCAACAATTGTATTATAGTTACACGCAATAGAAAAAATAGCACTAATTAACCATATGTATTATATGTATTATATTATATGTAAAATCAATAGAAAAGATAGGCCCTCTTTCTCTCCCTTTTTCTTAAAAAAACTAACAATTTCTACTACAATAATCATGGTGTTGACATGAAACTAAAGCACAATTTTCATTAATATTTAAATGCACAATATAGGAAAGAAGATAAACACGAACACTGTGACAGAAATTAGAGAAATAAAATCCTACTTTGATTAAACAAATCGTCATCATTACTTGAGGTATAAAACATGCGACATTGTGGTACCATACAATAATTTGTCAGCATAATTCGTCCAGCTTCTCCTCACTAATTAAATTATACACGCATTGTTAGGCATTAAACATGTATTATAGACAGTGGCGAAGCCACGTGAGGGTGAGGAGTGGCGGCCGCCACTCCCCTCGCCGAAAAACAGGACTAGGTGATGTCTGGGTTTGCTGTGCGCAGCAGCAGACTGAGTTTGAATATTTTTTTTTTAAACATCCAGACCGAAACAAGGTCGTTTTGATTCTGGTAAAAATAATTAAAAAAAATAATTAAAATAGCGCCTGTGGTTTCGTAATTTTCAAAATAAAAAATATAGATCTTGGGGGACCGCGTGTTCCCATTTCACTCTCAATCCCTCTCACCACTCGGACCTCAGTGCTGCCGTGTCCTTCCCCCTTTTGTTTTGTCAACCTTTCTGCCAGAGAGCACATCATGTCAGCAACCCAAAGTCCCATCAGCAACATAAAAAATATTTTTTAATTCCAATTGGATTGTCAATCTTCAAGCCACTCTCCTCCACTTCTCTAGCCGCTGAGCGCTTGAGCCATCGGCTTCAGCCTTCAAAGGTAAATTTTTTTAATTATTAAATTTACAATCCCTAACCCTAATTAATTATTTCATACAAATTTTGTTTGATAGGTATAGAATTATTGGTTATTGATTATTGATTATTAATCTGATTCTATGATTATTGATTAAAATGTATTTTTTGGGTGAAAATTAAAATTAAAATTCTTGATTATTTCATATGATTAGTTGAATTGAATATTTATTTATTGAATAATTTGTATGCTTATTGGTATTGTTTAATTGAATTGTTGGTTGGATTAATTATTATGCATATTAGTATAGTCTACTCTAGGATTAAAAGTGTAAGAATTTTTTTTCCTTTTCATTTTACATTTACATAATGGAACGATACTATAAAAAACAATGCTTAAATCATCCTTCAAAGTTAAGGGTGTAAAGATTTGATTGTTGCTATTTTTTTGAACCTTGCAATATTTTAACTTCGTCCTTCCCCAGTCAATTCCTGGCTTCGCTACTGATTATAGAATATATCATCCTTCCCTTCCCTCTCAGGGTGCTTCTTCTATCCCCTTTTCTGGCGCCCCCTCGGCCCACTGAACTTGACTTCTTTTCTTTCTTTTCTGAGCTCGAACCTTTTTGTTTCACAATAAGACCTGGACGATTAACTCGAAGAAAAAGCAACATGAAGTATTCATTAATATTTAAATGCACAACATTGAAAAGAAGGAAAACACAAACAGGGTTAAAGCAAATCATAGAAAATAAATTCCTACTTTGAATATTCCTCGTCTCCCCTTACGTTAATTTGTTTGACTGCTAAGCTTCTTTTCTTGAAACTTTCTTTAATCTCCTATTTTGGCCGCCCTTGATCCGTATCTGAAATTCTGCTAAACTTCTTCACCTCGATCAGCAAGCGCCCTGGATTCAAAGAAACGTGTTATTTGGAGAGGTTGGAATTGCACCCTTTGACATTTGTACTGGGAAAATTAAGGGGATGACCTGACTAATTTAATCCCTTTACTTTTCATCCGATACATGCGATATTGGATGTGTTGGAAGTTTGATGAGCCCATGTTATACTTAACAATAAAAATAACGAGAGAAATAATACTCAAAAGCGTGCAATAATCGAACATCTAAAATATGCTCTTTTGACATATTTGAGAGACCTATTACTCTTTCACATCTCCTATTTCTTGATTCTTTTTCTTTTCTCACTCTTGAAGAACATGCTGCTCATGGCAACTCATGGTTTGGCTCCTTCAATTTTGTAAGGCCATAATCTGTTTATATATTGTACTGGTTTAAACCTCATGACGATTATGTGAAAAATAGTAATTTGATGGGGTTATTTCAAGGGGTTTGTAATTACCTCTAAAGGTAAAATTTTAATTTTAATTTTTTTTATATGATAAATTTTCGAATGAAATTTTAACGGATTGAATTTTGTGAAATCAATTTTAAACCCAAGGGGTGCTAATGTAATTTTAAAAGTCTCTAGGAATTTTTATCAAAATATAAAAAACCTAAATATGGGTGGTATAATTTGAGTGTAAGTGAGGGTATGAAACTGCACTAACAAATTAGCTTATCTACATCTCAAATCTGTATGAACTACAAGCCCGCCTAACATGACTCGAAATGTATCATCATTTGACATAAAAGCTAAGAAATAGGTTATGACTTTATCTTATCAAATAAAAAACCTAATTGATGGGTACGGTACCATATGTATTTTGATAATTCAAGAGAGGAATCAAATTATGACATGTTACCCTGAAGGTGCAAAATAGAGGTCGCACTTGGTGCGATGGCAAGTGCCTTCGCCCATGAGCGGTAGGTCTCGGGTTCGAGACTTGGGAGCAGCCTCTCCATAAATGGGGGTAAGGCTAGCCGACATTCACCTCTCCCAGACCCTGCGTAAAGCGGGAGCCTTGTGCACTGGGTACGACCTTTTTTACCCTGAAGGTGCAAAATGGGATCGATCCAGTAAATGTTATGCATATATATAAGGATATTATTAATGATAATAAAAACTTTTGCGGGTGTTCTTATTGTTGGTCATAACAACTACCAAATACACATACATGAGATATACAAGCAGACTGAAAAAAATAAAACAGAAAAGAGAGAGAAGTAAGACAGGACATTGTCTCAATAAAACTAGCTACGGCCATTGCATTAGGGACTAAAATAACAACATTATAGAGAGGATTGGTTTGGGTATGATTATTCACTATATTGAAGGCATTTAAAACGAAGAAATGGATGACAAATTCCTTATTTTGTCCAAATTGAAGGCTACTCATGCAAAAAAGGTATGCCTACAAATCTCCCAAAAAAAAGATTAAAAGAGACAACTATTTTCATGAGTAACCTACAAATCCTGGAAAACTTTCCTTAATTTATATTAATTATAATGATCAATCAGATTTAACTTGACAAGCAAGAAATAACAGACAGGGAGGGAAAGGTCCGTATTTCAACTTTTGCTCCTTCATCTCCTAGGTTCAATGTGCCTAACAGCTACGCCTCTTTTTTTGACCTCCTATACTTCAGGAAATCACAAGACATGTAGAAAAGTAGCTCAGTAGAAAAGTAGCTGAGGAGAAAAGTAGCTCAGTAGCACTATAAACAGTCTGCATTTGTGCAAGCAATGCAAGGCAAACACAAGACCTCAAATGGATCCCACAGCAGTAGCGACTAAGCCTCATGCTGTTTGCATTCCGGCTCCAGCTCAAGGCCATATCAAGGCAATGCTTAAATTTTCAAAGCTCCTGCACCATAGAGATTTTCAGATTACCTTTGTCAACACTGAGTACAACCACAAGCGCTTTCTAAAATCTCTGGGCCCCAATTCCCTTGATGGCTCACCTGATTTCCAGTTTGCAGCCATCCCAGCCGGCCTTCCAGATTCAGATGAAGATGCCACCCAAGATGTCCCATTGCCTTGTGATTCAAATATTTGAAGTAAATGAATAATTTTAGATCATGCTAATAAGAAGAAATCCCTCGTAAACCAATTAAAGTAACTGAATTCACATAATAAACCAATTTTGGGATGCCACTGACCAGGCATTTCACAACTCCTCCAGACTCCAGTTTGTGGCCAAATGCCATCGCTCAGCTGCTCTTTAGGCAGTCCTCCTTTCTAGTTCGCAGTTCCTAGTCATAATTAAGATAATACTACCTCACTCTGTTACTTTATTGACAATTGATGTCAACATTAGCTGATATGCTCCTTGCCTTGGATATTTCTTACGAAAATGCATCTTTGTCGATGATAGTCCTAGATTTCTGCCAATGAAGTTAAGATAATTAAATCGTATTTGATTTCTTTCCGTTTATTGGCCAACTCAATCTTTATTAACTATACTATCATTTGATTTGCCCATGTCGATATTGCTATGCATATTGTTTCTGTTTCTACTTGCAATTTTCATACGAGAGGAGATTGTCACCTACCTGACCATCCCAGTCTGCTCCTTAGCTTAAAATTCTGTCGCATGCACCTCTACCGTTTAGCTGATTTGACCAAACAGTATGATTTAGTGAGTTATGCAAGCATGACATGACAATTTGTTAGTGACTTTGTTTCCTCATTACTAGTCAAGGTATTTGAGTCTCATCTTGTATTTGCTAATGGAACAATGTACAAGCATTTTATGCTAGAAAGCCGGAAAAGCTCCAACAGTAACAGTTTGTGATTGCTGATTGTTGGTGACCAATTCAGAAATAAATATAAAAAATAACAGAAATAACAGAAACTCCATCACTGATGCATTCATCTTGTACTTTTAAAGCGTTTGCGCTTCTGTTAGAGGAGGTGTTGGCGACTTGTGTATTTTTAGGAATTACAAGGGCAGTGATTTCAACACTCTTTTTTACTTTTGCACACCCTTGTTAATCTTGACTGTTGATTTTACTGTAATTGTTTATCTAATGGCTACAAAATAAAGAGAAGACAATAGCAACAAAGGCAATGGATCGAAATAGAGAGGATCTGGCGTGAGTAGATGGAGAAGAGAGAAGAGATGAGGAGAAGGAAATCTGCCAAACAATTCGTGAGGCAACTTTAAGCCATTACCAGATCGCGAGTCATGACAATAGCAACAAAGGCAAGAGTCGAACAGACCTTGCGGTGAAATTGAACGGATTTGCATCGAAATCGAACGAAGATTGCAACGGAGAGAGAGAGAAGAGGAGAAAGAAATGGAGTAGAGAGAGGGGGACACAAAACATAGCTTTAAACGAGAGCCATTCGTTGAATGATAGGCTCTATATCCAGAATCTCATCCTCTCCTCTCCTCTAGTCCTCCTGGTTTTATTTCAGTCACTCCCTTCCAACGACACACTACACTAGTACCTCATCTCATAAACTTGGTTTTATCTCATTCTTAATGAATATATAACGACCTTGTGATTTCCTTACCACTGCTTAGCTATATCCTCCCACCCACCCTGCCCTGAGCTAGTTAGTGCCTAGCTCAGTGCAAGCACAATCTAAGATGGATTCCAAGGCAGCAGCTAACAACAAACCTCATGCTGTTTGTATTCCAGTGCCAGCTCAAAGCCATATAAAGGCAATGCTTAAATTTTCAAAGCTACTCCACCATAGAGGCTTTCATATTACATTTGTCAACTCGGAGCTCAACCACAAACGCTTTCTAAAATCCTCGGGCCCCAACTCCCTTGATGGCTTGCCTGATTTCCAATTCAAAGCCATCCCAGACGGCCTTCCAGATTCAGATGCAGATACCACCCAAGATGTCCTATTGCTTTGTGATTCAATCAGAAAACAAAATTTCTTGGCTCCCTTCCGTGAACTACTCATTAAACTCAACGGTGATGCCATATCAACATCCACTAATCCTCCAGTAACTTGCATAGTTTCAGATGGTTTCATGTCGCCGTTCACAATCACAGCCGCTGAAGAGATTGAAGTCCCTATGGTGCTGTTCTACACTATTGCTGCATGCAGCTTTATGGGCTGTATACAATTTCGTGCTTTGGTTGAAAAGGGTCTTGCACCACTCAAAGGTGACATAAATACAACTTTTCAAACAATTGCTTAATTTGTCTTCAACTCTTATTCGCTTATTTCTAAGCATGTAAATGAAATTTTTCGTGTTGTAGATGATATCTGTTTGACAAATGGCTATTTGGAAAAGGTTATAGATTGGATTCCAGGAATGAAAGATATCCGTTTAAAGGAGCTCCCAACCTTTATTCGGACTTCAGATCCCGACGACATCATGCTTAACTTCATAATGGAATCAACGGATAGAGCTCATAAAGCTTCTGCAGTTGTTCTTCATACTTTTGATGCCTTAGAGCCAGATGTTTTGGAAGCTCTCTCATCTATGATTCCACTTGTTTATCCAATTGGCCCTCTTCAGTTACATCTCAATCAAATACCAGAACACCCCTTGAATATTGGATACAGTCTATGGAAAGAAGAAACAAAATGCCTCGACTGGCTAAGCACTAAGGCGCCAAATTCAGTTGTGTATGTGAATTTTGGCAGTATAACAGTTATGACACCTGAACATCTTGTCGAGTTTGGTTGGGGACTTGCAAACAGCAAGGTGCCCTTCTTTTGGGTAATTAGACCTGATTTAGTTATTGGCCAATCAGCAATTTTGCCGCGGGAGTTTGTTGATGAAACAAAAGAAAGAAGTCTCATTGCAAGTTGGTGCCCACAAGAGCAAGTCCTTAACCACCCATCAGTGGCAGGATTTTTAACACACAGCGGTTGGAATTCAACCATTGAGAGCCTCACTGAAAGAGTGCCTATGCTCTGTTGGCCATTCTTCGGTGACCAGCAGATGGACTGCCGCTTTAGTTGCAATGAATGGGGCATTGGCATGGAAATTAGTAATGATGTGAAGAGGGATGAAGTAGAGAGGCTTGTCATAGAGTTAATGGATGGGGAGAAGGGTAAGAAGATGAAAAATAAGGCCATGATGTGGAAGAAGCTTGCAGAAGAAGCTACTGGTCCACATGGTTCTTCATCCAAAAACTTAGACATGCTAGTGAATCAAGTGCTACTAAGAAAAACTAGACGTCATCCGTAAGAATATTTCTGGTCATGTATTTCTTCCTTTAGCTCTGGCGATGTTTTGTTATTGTTATTCATCATCTCAAATAATAATCGGCTATAGTTATATAAACGATAGGGTGGTGCTATCCACGTAGCCCCTTTTACTTTTCACACGTTTGTTAATTTTTATCTTTTAATTTTTTTAATTCATTCAATTCAATGACTAAAGATTGAGACGAATATGTGGAAAGTAAAAATGATGTGTAAATAACACAACCCTAAATAGTATTATATAATTTTGACAAAAAAAAGAGTATTACTGAGACCAAATGGTTGTTGATCAAACAATCCTCTTGATTAGTAGCCAAAATATTTAACGTAGCGATATTTCAGTACCACAAAATAATTGTCCTATGGTTTCACTTTCACGACCTTTCTGACTCCAACTCTCATCATCAACCATCGTATTATATTTACACGCAATAGAAAAAATAGCACTAATTAACCATATGGAAAATCAATAGAAAAGATAGGCCCTCTCTCTTTCCCTTTTTCTAAAAAAGGTAAGAATTCCTACTACAATAATCAAGTTGGAGAGATGTTGACATGAAGCTAAAGCACAATTTTCATTAATATTTAAATGCATAATATAGGAAAGAAGATAAACACGAACACTGTTACAGAAATTAGAGAAAATCAAATCCTACTTTGATTAAGCAAATCCTCATGATTACTTGAGGTATAAAACATGCGATATTGCGGTACCACACAATAATTTTTCAGCATAATTTGTCTAGCTCCGCATCACTAATTAAATTATACACGCATTGTTAGGCATTAAACATGTATTATATAATGTATAAACTCGAAGAAAAAGCAACATGAAGTATTCATTAATAGTTAAATGCACAACATTGAAAAGAAGGAAAACACAAACAGGGTTAAAGCAAATTATAGAAAATAAATTCCTACTTTGAATATCCCTCGTCTCCCCTTACGTCAATTTGTTTGACTGCTAAGCTTCTTTTCTTGAAACTTTCTTTAATCTCCTATTTTGGCCGCCCTTGATGCGTATCTGAAATTCTGCTAAGCTTCTTCACCTCGATCAGCAACCGCCCTGGATTCAAAGAAACGTGTTATTTGGAGAGGTTGGAATTGCACCCTTTGACATGTGTACTGGGAAAACTAAGGGGATGACCTGGCTAATTTAATCCCTTTACTTTTCATCCGATACATGCGATATTGGATGTCTTGGAAAATTGATGAGCCCATGTTATACTTAACAATAGAAATAACGATTGAAATAATACTCAAAGATGTGCAATAATCGAACATCTAAAATATGCTCTTTTGACATATTTGAGAGACCTATTACTCTTTCACATCTCCTATTTCTTGATTCTTTTTCTTTTCTCTCTCTTGAAGAATATGCTGCTCATGGCAACTCAGAGGTTTGGCTCCTTCAATTTTGTAAGGTCATAATCTATTTATATATTGTAATGGTTAAAACCTCATGACGATTATGTGAAAAATAGTAATATGATGAGGTTATTTGAAGGGGTTTGTAATTACCTCTAAAGGTAAAATTTTAATTTTAATTTTTTTTTTATATGATAAATTTTCGAATGAAATTTTAACACATGGAGTTTTGTGAAATCAATTTTAAACCCAAGGGGTGCTAATGTAATTTTAAAAGTCTCTAGGAATTTTTATCAAAATATAAAAAACCTAAATATGGGTAGTATAATTTGAGTGTAAGTAAGAGTATGAAACTGCACTAACAAATTAGCTTATCTATATCTCACATCTGTATGAACTACAAGCCCGCCTAACATGACTCGAAATGTATCATCATTTGACATAAAAGCTAAGAAATAGGTTATGTGTTACATCCCACATCGTCCAAGGGAGTGGATCCTGTAAGCCTTATATGTATATTCTCATCTCTACCTAGCACGAGGCCTTTTGGGAGCTCATTGGCTTCGGGTTCCATCGGAACTTTGAAGTTAAGCGAGTCCGTGTGAGAGCAATCCCATAATGGGTGACCCACTGGGAAGTTCTCGTGTGAGTTCCCAGAAACAAAACCATGAAGGCATGGTCGGGGCCCAAAGCGGACAATATCGTTCTACGGCGGAGTCGAGCCAGGGATGTGGTGGGGGCCTGAACCGGGATGTGACAATTTGGTATCAGAGCCAATCCCTAGCCGGATGTGTGCCGACGAGGACTTCCGGCCCCTAAGGGGGGTGGATTGTTATATCCCACAACGTCCAGGGGAGTGGATCATGTAAGCCTTATATGTATATTCTCGTATCTACCTAGCACGAGGCCTTTTGGGAGCTCACTGGCTTCGGGTTCTATTGGAACTTCGAAGTTAAGCGAGTTCGCGCGAGAGCAATCCCATGATGGGTGATCCACTGGGAAGTTCTCGTGTGAGTTCCCAGAAACAAAACCGTGAGGGCGTGGTCGGGGCCCAAATCGGACAATATCGTTCTACGGCGGAGTCGAGCCCGAGATGTGGTGGGAGCCCGGGCGGGGATGTGACATTATGACCTTATTATCTTATCAAATAAAAAACCTAATTATGGGTACGGTACCATATGTATTTTGATACTTCAAGACATAGGAATCAAATTATGACATGTTACCCTGAAGGTGCAAAATGGGATCGATCCAGTAAATGTTATGCATGTATATAAGGATATTATTATTGATAATAAAAACTTGTGCGGGTGTTCTTATTGCTGGTCTTAACAACTACCAAATACACATATATGAGATATACAAGCAGACTGAGAAAAATAAAACAGAAAAGAGAGAGAAGTAAGACAGGACATTGTCTCAATAAAACTAGCTACGGCCATTGCATTAGGGACTAAAATAACAACATTATAGAGAGGATTGGCTTGGGTATGATTATTCACTATATTGAAGGCATTTAAAACGAAGAAATGGATGACAAATTTTATTTTGTCCAAGTTGAAGGCTACTCATGCAAAAAAGGTATGCCTACAAATCCCCCCAAAAAATAAAAGGATTAAAAGAGACAACTATTTTCACGAGTAACCTACAAATCCTGGAAAACTTTCCTTAATTTATATTAATTATAATGATCAATCAGATTCAACTTGACAAGCAAGAAATAACATACAGGGAGGGAAAGGGCCGTATTTCAACTTTTGCTTCTTCATCTCCTAGGTTCAATGTGCCTAACAGCTACGCCTCTTTTTTTGACCCCCTATACTTCAGCAAATCACAAGACATGTAGAAAAGTAGCTGAGGAGAAAAGTAGCTCAGTAGCACTATAAACAGTCTGCATTTGTGCAAGCAATGCAAGGCAAACACAAAACCTCAAATGGATCCCACAGCAGTAGCTACTAAGCCTCATGCTGTTTGCATTCCGGCTCCCGCTCAAGGCCATATCAAGGCAATGCTTAAATTTGCAAAGCTCCTCCACCATAGAGGTTTTCATATTACCTTTGTCAACACTGAGTACAACCACAAGCGCTTTCTAAAATCTCTGGGCCCCAATTCCCTTGATGGCTCACCTGATTTCCAGTTTGCAGCCATCCCGGACGGCCTTCCCGATTCAGATGAAGATGCCACCCAAGATGTCCCATTGCTTTGTGATTCAATCAGAAAACAAAAATTATTGGCTCCCTTTCGTGAACTACTAATGAATCTCAACAGTGATGCCCTATCAACATCCATTAATCCTCCAGTAACTTGCATAGTTTCAGATGGTTTGATGTCCCCGTTCACAATCACAGCCGCTGAAGAGATTGAAGTCCCTATAGTGCTCTTCTACACTATTGCGGCATGCAGCTTCATGGGAGTTATACAATTTCGTGCTTTGATCGAAAAAGGTCTGGCACCACTCAAAGGTAAAATATATTATATATACAACTACAGAAGCTTTAATTAATTTATGGCTCGCTCTGATTTCCTTGTTTCTAAACATGCAAATGAAATTCTATTTTTTTTTTTTTTTTTTGGTAGAGGAGAGCTGTTTGACAAATGGATATCTGGAAAAGGTTATAGATTGGATTCCAGGAATGAAAGATATCCGTTTAAGGGAGCTCCCAACCTTTATTCGGACTTCAGATCCCAACGATATCATGTTTAACTTCATGATGGAGGTAACTGATAGAGTTCATGAAGCTTCTGCAGTTGTTCTTCAAACTTTTGATGCCTTAGAGCCAGATGTTTTGGAAGCTCTCTCATCTATGCTTCCACTTGTTTATCCAATTGGCCCTCTTCAATTACATCTCAATCAAATACCAGATCACCCCTTGAATATTGGATACAGTCTATGGAAAGAAGAAACAGAATGCCTCGACTGGCTAAACACTAAGGCGCCAAATTCAGTTGTGTATGTGAATTTTGGCAGTATAACAGTTATGACACCTGAACATCTTGTCGAGTTTGGCTGGGGACTTGCAAACAGCAAGGTTCCCTTCTTTTGGGTAATTAGACCTGATTTAGTTATTGGCCAATCAGCAATTTTGCCGCCGGAGTTTGTGGATGAAACAAAAGAAAGAAGTCTCATTGCGAGTTGGTGCCCACAAGAGGAAGTCCTTAACCACCCATCAGTGGCAGGATTTTTAACACACAGCGGTTGGAATTCAACCGTTGAGAGCCTCACTGCAGGAGTGCCTATGCTCTGTTGGCCATTCTTCGGCGACCAGCAGATGGACTGCCGCTATAGTTGCAATGAATGGGGCATTGGCATGGAAATTAGTAATGATGTGAAGAGGGATGAAGTAGAGAGGCTTGTCAGAGAGTTAATGGATGGGGAGAAGGGTAAGAAGATGAAAAATAAGGTTATGATGTGGAAGAAGCTTGCCGAAGAAGCTACTGGTCCACATGGTTCTTCATCCAAAAACTTAGACATGCTAGTGAATCAAGTGCTACTAAGAAAAACTTGACGTCATCCGTAAGAATATTTCTGGTCATGTATTATTTTGGCCCTGTCAATGCTTTGTTATTGTTTTCCATTGCCTTAATTAATAATCGACTATAATTGTATTAAACATGTAATATTGCGGTACCATACAATAATTTTTCAATGTAATTCTTCTAGCTTCTCATCAGTCATTAAATTATACACGCATTGTTAGGCATTAAACATGTATTATATTATGTATCAACTAGAAAAGCAACATGACATAAGAAGCCGTAAGTATTCATTAGTATTTAAATGCATAACATCGAAAAGAAGAAAACACAAACCGGATTAAAGCAAATTTGTCAAATTTAGTAGATAATTTAATGATTTAGTTGACATATGAGATTTAATTAGGGGCATTAGTGAAAAGAGAAGAAAGAAATTTTAAACAAAATTAATACATAGATTTGAGTGTAAGATAAATTCACATGGCATCTATTGAGTGGGAAAGACAAATAGGGGAAGGCAAGTGGAGAATGTAGCCAGCATTCCTCTTAGAGGAAATCAAATCCTATTTTGATTCCTCGTTTCCCTTACCTTAATTTGTATGAATGCTAAGAACATTTTCAATGGAGATGTCAAAATCCTAGGTGGAATGTCACTGTACATATTTGACATCAAAAATCTCTCTAACCGAAGTGTTATTTACATACTGGAGTTGAAGGCTTTGTGATTTGGAATCAAATTTGACATCAATGTCAAATTTATTTTTAATTCTTTTTAATCGTGGGTCTCTTATTCCACTAAAATTTGAACCAATAAAAATTTTGAAAATTTTTAATAATTACAAGCATTTAAAATTCTATTTAAATAATAAAATAATATTTGACACTTTTGTTGGAGAAATACAAAATTTGACATAAAACTTCAAATTGTCATATCAGTCATCAATTATAATTTAACTCTTATAATTTGACATTTCCTTTGAAGATGGTGTAATCTTCTTTCCTTGAAAATTTCTTTAATCTCCTATTTTGGCTGCCCTCGATGCTTATCTGCAGTTCTGCTAATTAAGCTTCACCTCGATCAGCAAGCGCCCTGGATGGCTGGATCCAAAGAAACGTGTTATTTGGAGAGATTAGAAATGCACCCTTTGACATGTGTAATGGGAAAATTAAGTGGATGACCTGGCTATTTAACGTGGACAAGTCTATTTTTAATCCCTTTACTTTTCATCTGATACATATGCGATATTGGATGTGTTGGAATTTTGATGAGCCCATGACATATTTAACAATAGAAATAACAAGAGATGGAAATAATACTCAAAAGTGTGTAACAATGGAACATCCAAAATATGCTCTCAACTGATATAGCAACTTGACATACTTGAGAGACCTATTACTCTTTTACACCTCCTATTTCTTGGTTCTTTTTTTTTTTCTTTCTCACTCTTGGTGAACATAGTGCTCATGGCAACTCAGAGGTTTGGCTCGTTCAATTTTGTAAGGTCATAATGTATTTATATATTGTAACAGTTAAAACCTCAGGACGATTATGTGAAAAAGTAATAAACCCGATGAGATTATTTCAAGGGATGTCCATGTAATTACCTCCAAGGGATGTCCGTGTAATCTCATAACTTTTTTTATGATATGACAAGTTTTTGGATGAAATTTAGTAAATGGAGTTTTGTGAAATCAATTTTATACTCAAGGAGTGCTATTGTAATTTTGAAAATCTCAAGGATTTTTTTATGAAATTACAAAAAACCTCAATATATGGGTATTATGGTATCAAATCACATCCTTTGTGGTGGCCGGCGTATGGACCATTGCCTTGCCAACTCCTCCTAGTCCAATTGTAATCTCATGATCATATGGTCCAATCGAAAATAAAGTGAAACGACTTGTAGTTGTAGACTTGTAGTGCTGGATGTATGAAGTGAGGTAGCAAATGGAGAAATGATATGCCATCTATATTAGAACAATTTACATGTCACCAGTATATTATCATGTGACATTTTGTGTCATTAAATTAAAAATATATACATAAAAACTTACACATATCTCCTTTTTATAAAAAATAAAAAATAAAAATAAAAATAAAAAGCTACTGACAAAGGCTTCAAAATTTTCAATTTTAACCAAAAGTCTTCTAATAACTTTATTTAATGAAAAATATTAAACTTCAAGAGCATGTCTGTCAAATTAATTACATTTTTGTTCTTGGTCCCTTAATTTGCTTCTATGTCGTAGCCTGTGTACAGCCATGGGATCTAGTTTCATGGCTTGTATATGCCTTGCTGAGTCTACCTCCACCATCGATATGGGCAAAAAAGATTTACCTTGAATTTATGCCCATTTATAATGTTCTAGTAGAGCCATAAACAACATGCTGGCTAACCTGAAGTGGACTGGCCATCATATTGTAAGTTTACATGCTGGCTAACCTGAAGTGAACTGGCCACCATATTGGAAGTTTCATTAATCGAGCCAATTAGCATCCGATGTAGAAGTTTCCTTGCTTTTCCGATTCCATGTAACTTCTGGTTCTGGGCCCTTATGTGAATGAAATTGACTTTCTTCAATTTCGGTTTCAAAACACTTCGGTCTTAGATTCGAATCTCATGGATGATGAATTCGATACCAAATTAGGTTGTCCATTGTGTGGTTTTGCCGAATTCTCCCTTCCCTTAGTGTAAAATATTGATGCACTCAAAAAAAAAAAAAAATATATATATATATATATATTAACTTTTTTGTTTCTCTTCATAAATTGTCTATAACGCATAAAATATAAGACGTTCCCTCATCCTTCATCCACACACAACTCTATCAAAATTTATATCAAGACGCGACATAAAAATGTAAGACGTTTCCTCGCCCTTCATCCACACACCACTCCTACCAAAATTTATATCAAGACGCAATTAAAATTATTTGTACCATCTCAACTGATCATACGCACAATGAACAGATCAGAGCTGGTGTTTGTTCCGACACCGGCGGTTGGTCATCTTGTATCAACCATAGAGTTTTCGAAACGATTACTCGACAGTTGTAATAAATTCTCTGTCACAATCCTTGTCATGAAACCACCATATGAATCCTCCACTACTTTGGACTCAAACCCTAGCACTGCTCGATCACTTGCAGCCTCCCACGCCCACATAAAAATCATAGACCTTCCCAGTGTGAACCGCCCATTCGAGATTCTTCATCAATCTGTGGAGAAATACGCCACAGTTTACATAGAGAACTACAAGTCCCACGTCAGAGACGCCATAGCTGACCATGTTCTGCCCAACTCCTTCGTTTCTGGTTTGGTTATTGATATGTTCTGCACCACCATGATTGACGTAGCCAATGAGTTCAAGGTTCCATCTTATCTGTTTTTAACTTCCGGGGCTGGTTTTCTAGGGCTTCTCCTCCACCTTCCGGGCCGGTATGACCGACTCGGAACAGTTTTCAAACCATCAGACCCTGAGTCTGTTGTGCCGAGTTATGTCAACCCAGTTCCTGCAAATGTGCTTCCTTCGTTTGCTTACATGGACACCGGGTACAGTTGCTTTGCAAACCATGCTAGGAGGTTCAAGGAAACCAAGGGTATAATCGTCAACACAATTTTTGAGCTGGAGTCCCATGCTGTTGGCTCACTTTTGGATTGTGAGACTGAGATCCCTCCTGTTTACACGGTGGGACCCTTGATTGGTGAGCATCATGTGCAGCCGTCTGATCGGGCCAAATTTGGAAAGATCATGACGTGGCTTGATGATCAGCCTCCGAAATCAGTGGTGTTCCTCTGCTTTGGGAGCTTTGGAAGTTTTGACGAGGCCCAACTGAGAGAGATTGCAGTTGGATTAGAAAAGAGTGGTAAGAAATTCTTGTGGTCCGTACGGAAAACCCCACCTGCGGGCCAGTTTGTAATGCCAGGTGAGACAATTTATTTTCGGAAAATGACTTTAGCACATTTTTTATGTGTATATATATATTTTTTTTTTATTTAGAATTTTGAATTTTGAATTAATATTTGAATCAAAATAAAATTAAGAAACATGCATAACAATGTAAAATGAGGTTTTAAAATGCGTTAGCTGCTAATCAGGCGACATGCAAGGGCTTAGGGCCTATACATTTAGACGGGGGCCTAGGCCCATTTTTTATTTTAATTAAATTTATTATGTAACATATAAATAAATGTTTATACTTTAAGATTATACATAATTTTATTAGATTTAAATTGCAAAATAACATGACATAAAATCATAAAGTACTAAAACATATTCAAAACATGGAGAACAACCATATAATGAGTGTTCATTTAAGTATTTAACAAGTCTCTTACAATTTACTGAAAAATAAAATCCAAAATGAAAATTTAATATTTTTTGTCTAAGTAAGTAGCAACTTATCAAACATTACTTCTCTTACTCTCATAGATAATTTAATCATTATTTTTCAACTTGTTAGTGAATTTGGTCTCATCCCCTCCAAGTGTAAATTTTGTGAACATTTCTAAGCTTATAAAATGTAATGGCAGGTGAGTACGCAAATCATGAGAAGTTTTTGCCTCCAGGATTCTTGGAGAGGACCAAAGATGTTGGTATTTTGTGTGGTTGGGCCCCACAAGTGGAGGTCCTGGCCCACAGAGCAACCGGAGGGTTTGTGTCGCACTGTGGGTGGAACTCCATATTAGAGAGCTTGTGGCATGGTGTCCCTATTGTGACTTGGCCTCTGTCTGCAGAGCAGCAGATTAATGCCTTTCAGATGGTGAGGGATTTGGGATTGGCCGTGGAGCTGAGATTGGACTACAGAAGGGACGGTGGTAATCATTTTATGGTGGCGGATGAGATTGAGAAGGCTGTGAGGTGTGTGATGGACGGTGATGGTGCGGTGAGGAAGAGAGTTGAGGAGATGAGTGAAGTGTGTAGGAAGGCTGTTGGAGCTGGTGGATCTTCCTCTACTACGATTCGACATTTGATTGAGGTTATGTTGGCAAGCCTTGACAAAAAGGAGGAATGATGGGATTAGTCGCACATATGCTCACAGCACAATATAATTGCTTTTATTTTGGGGAACTACAAATATAAATAACTAGGATTTGTTCATTTGTGCATGCGCAACTGAACTGATCTTAGCTGCTTGATTGCTGTCACGGGCAATGTGAAATTCCTCATAATCTTTCCGGGCCTGGAAGGGGTGGATAACCGTGATTTACCACCAGTTGTCTCCCTTTTTCTAAGAAAAAACTCAAGTAAAAGCAACTGATTTTGTGTGCTCAATAACAATTATAGTGCAATGTTTATTAATGCATGCTTTTTTCAACGATCCAACCGTCCAACTTATTTGTACACACTTCGAGATTGCATACGTAAAAAATCGTAAAAAAAAAACATTCAAAGATTATGTAAGAGACCAAAAGTTTTCAACGGTTATAAACGAAAAATCACAATTTAACGGTTATTTTAGCTCCGATTTTGATGATTTTTTACAGCTACACTCCTCGACCCTATAAGAATGTAATGAATAAATTTGATCTTTAATTTAAAATATTTACACTAGTGGATACCACAAAATCTTATTTTATACTTAATAGAAGTATAATATTAACTCTAAGTGTTTGTTTAATCTACCGTTTTGACACAATATGCATTCTACCAAACTTTTTTCAACGATCCAACCGTCAAACTTATTTGTACACACTCCGAGATTACATACGTAAAAAATTGTAAAAAATAAACATTCAGATATTACGTAACGGAACAAAAGTTTTCGACGGTTATAAACGAAAAATCACAATTTAACGGTTATTTTAGCTCCGATTTTGATGATTTTTTTACAGTTACACTCCTCGACCCCATAAGAATGTAATGAATAAATTTGATCTTTAATTTAAAATATTTACACTAGTGGATACCACAAAATCTTATTTTATTCTTAATGGAAGTATAACATTAACTCTAAGTGTTTGTTTAATCTACTATTTTGATGTGATACGCATTCTAAGAAGCTTTTTTCAACGATCCAACCGTCCAACTTATTTGTACACACTTCGAGATTGCATACGTAAAAAATCGTAAAAAAAAAACATTCAAAGATTATGTAAGAGACCAAAAGTTTTCAACGATTATAAACAAAAAATCACAATTTAACGGTTATTTTAGCTCTGATTTTGATGATTTTTTACAGCTACACTCCTCGACCCTATAAGAATGTAATGAATAAATTTGATCTTTAATTTAAAATATTTACACTAGTGGATACCACAAAATCTTATTTTATACTTAATAGAAGTATAATATTAACTCTAAGTGTTTGTTTAATCTACCATTTTGACACAATATGCATTCTACCAAACTTTTTTCAACGATCCAACCGTCAAACTTATTTGTACACACTCCGAGATTACATACGTAAAAAATTGTAAAAAATAAACATTCAGAGATTACGTAACGGAACAAAAGTTTTCGACGGTTATAAAAGAAAAATAACAATTTAACGGTTATTTTAGCTCCGATTTTGATGATTTTTTTACAGTTACACTCCTCGACCCCATAAGAATGTAATGAATAAATTTGATCTTCAATTTAAAATATTTACACTAGTGGATACCACAAAATCTTATTTTATACTTAATAGAGTATAATATTAACTAGTGTTTGTTTAATCTACAATTTTGATGCAACATGCATTCTATGCAACTTTTTTCAACGATCCAACCATTAAACTTATTTTTACACACTCCGAGATTGCATACGTAAAAAATTGTAAAAAACAAACATTCAGAGATTAGGTAACGAAACAAAAAATTTCAATGATTATAAACAAAAAATCATAATTTAACGGTTATTTTAGCTTCGATTTTGATGATTTTTTACAGCTACACTCCTCGACCTTATAAGAATGCAATAAAAAATTCAATGTTCAATTTAAAATATTTACACTAGTGGATAATTTTTTATACTGAATGGAAGTATAACATTAACTCTTAAGTGTTTGTTAAATCTATCAATTTGATAGGATATGCATTTTACGAAACTAGTTTCAACGATTCAACCGTCAAATATGTTTGTATGTACTTCGAGATAGCATGTGTAAAAAATCGCAAAAAAAAAAAAACATTCAGAGATTAGGTAATGGGACCGTGAGTGAAAAAAAAATATTTACACCATTTGTTTATTTATTTTTAATCAATGTAACATTTTAAAATAATAAAATAATCAATTTCTGTCGGTTATGGCGGTTAAATCCGTCAGGAAAAATCCGCCAGTAATTTATGTCGGATATATCCGACAGAAAGTAACTTTAATCCGACAGTAAATAAATTATGTGTCGGAAATATTTTATCCGTCAGAATGACTTATTAACCGCCAGGATCGTCCGACACCTAAAGCTAATATTGTAGTAGTGTGCTTAAGCAACGGACTTAACGATAAGTGATTTTCACACTTTGTTTTCTTCATGCACTCCTTCATTTCTTTTTTCTAGCATGTGGAATAAATCAAGAGGTAGAAACACAACAAATGCCGAATGAGCAAAGCAAGTGCGGAAATCACTACCCCAGGTAAATTCCTATATTGGAGGAACGTAGGAAAATGGAATTTTAAGGACAAAGAGAACATATTTCTTCTACAAAGTAATGTTGCCCTTATTCATCATCCAGATTACAAAGACAATTAAACGAATTTAACAAATTAAATGAAACAATAAAGAATTACAAATGAGGAATTAAATTTAATCCTTCATACATTTCCATCTGGTCTCAAATAATTGGAGAACCTCACATGATCCATTGGATCTCTCTTCTTTTTCTTGAAATGCTTAGAGGCAGCTTTCAGCACCTTATTCCACACCTGAACACCAATTACACAAATTCATATCTTAGAAATCAAAAAACAGATCAACCAAAAATTTTCAGTTACCAGATTGATTAAACTTCCAATGGGTGAATCTCAGAATCTCAATCAAACATTAAAAAAAAAAAAAATTAAAAACGAATTAAAAATCTAAGAACACAGATTACAAAAAAAAAAGGCAGTACCTTCGAGGCTATGGGGTTACAGTTAACGTTAACAGGAGTCGGAGAGAAATCAGAGGCCAAAACCATCTTGCTTTTCTTCCTCTTCATCAGCTTGTTCTTCAGAGCACTCCGATTCAGATTGAAACAAGTTGTGGCTGTGGGGATCTTCTTCTTCTTAATGCCGGAACCCGCTTCAACGAGGCTGTTCTGATTCTTCACTTCCAACCCCATCTCAAAATTGAGCTTACGCGGCGTCGCGAAATCCAAATCCAAATCCAAATCCATGGGAGCGTAAGCCCGGGGGACCAACGGGGACCATATTGAGCTCTGCGAGTAGTCGAAATCAAAGGCGGAGTTGTCCGGGAACTTGCAGAGCAGTTCGTTTGACATCACTGGCTGCAAATACTCCACCACTTTGCAAGCGCAGCTCAAAGCTAAAAAACTCTCTCTCTCTTCTTCTTCTTCTTCTTGCTGTCTGAGTGAAGTGAGATAATATGTTTCTTCTTCTACTTCCATTAACGAAGTGAAAAGCTAACAACTTTGGTGTTTTTTGGTCGCAAAAGCTAAGATCTTTTGTGTTGGGAAGTTTGGTTTTGGAGCAGAATAAAGGGGAAGGAGGACAAAACGGGACATGAAAGTTACCGTTGCCGTGGGTTTTAGTGTCTGCTTTTAAAATGTCCAACGGCCGAAACAATGTGATTTCTGACCTAAAAACATTCCGATATGTCGGATCTAGGCCCAAACTTCTGATATGTTAGATTTAGCCCTGGTTCTATTTCAAGCCCAAAACAAAGTTTTTTTTTTTTTTTGTACTTGAGATTTTACATTTCTATTAGCTCTTGGAAATCAAGATTACTGAGTACTTTTTCTACGTACATAAAACACGATCACGTAATATTAATATTTAACTCAAATTATAATTCTTATTATAACACATTGAATGGTACACAATGTGATTTGTATTTTTGGTACCGATTGAAATTTCTCTAACATTACAAGTATGAACCTCCAAAATAAGAGAAGTAATTTCCACACTCTATTTTTTTTCAACCTTGGATTGAATATATCAAAATAAATTAAAAGTAGAAACAAAAGAGGGGTGTAAGAAGAGAAAAAGAGTACTACACCAGAATAAGTCTACTCCTTGTCTTGTTGATTTCCCCTACACAAAAGTAGAAGAGTACGTATGTTCAGTGGTACGGAGAAGTTCGAGTATATAAAAAGAGGGTTTTTGCCACTTAATATTGTAGCCTAATAGTATTCCTCTTCATTTGTAAGTAAGATGTCTTAAGTTTGATTTTCATCAAAAGCGAATTTGAATTACATTATTATCAGCCCATTGTGAGGCTTAACCCAATTCCCCAACCCTCATAGTGTAGATAATATCGTTTGTTAAAAAAATATAAAATTAAAAAAACAAAACAATAAAAAAATAAAAAACCTCTGCATGATGTTGTATCAACTATGTCAAGTATAAGAACAAATAACGCAAGTGATTTAAACACATCTCTTTTAGCCTCTACACTTCATGTGTATTAAAGACAAGTGCCACAGTCGCTAGCGAAACAGATATAGACAAGCATGTAACTCATAGGTAATAAAAACTCCACTATTAATCATAATTAATTTTTTACTATTGTCAAAATTTCCACTGTAGTAAACTAAGACAAGTTTAACTTGGTTATTACACGATTAGTACAACCACAAGAGTTAAACCTCAATGTATCTAACCTTAATCTTTCTCCCTTATTTGACCTAAGTTTGAAATACGATCAAACTACATTGGAAGAAAATATGATGGCTCCCTCAAAGTTTAAGGAAGCACCCAACGGCCGATGACATCCAGTACTAGGCTTTCAGCTACATCCTTAGGAGGGATGTCGGCCCAAAACTCGACTCGCTTGCGCTCCGCAGCAATCCTGGCCAGCAAGTTAGCAGCAGAATTGTCACCCCTAGTGACCGAGCGGAATGTCACACTCCTAAACTTCTGCAAGTCATGAATGCAACGAAAAACAAGTTCCCTGGTCTCGGAGTCAGGTATCTTGGTCTCACCTGTTATCATCTGAAACAGAAATGGATGATTACCTTCGATCTGTAGGTAATCAATGCCTTCTGTCATGGCAAACTCAATTGCCCGGGAGAAAGCAATCAAATGCGTTGCCAAACCGTCCCTGACCTTGCCTGAAGGTCCAGCAATGGCAGATTTGAATACAGCATTGTGATCTCTCACAATGCAAGCAAAAGAACCAGTCCTTGATTCCGGCTCATGGTGACCAGTGAAGCTGATCTTCCATGCATTATTGGGGGGCGGAGTCCATGAAATGTGCCGGATAGGCACTATCCGATTAGCATTTAGCATATCTAGGAGAGGTCTTGCAGCCATATTTGTTTTTGTACTGAATGAGGCTACAGCTTAGCAACAAACACACAGTGGCTACTAACTCGAACACTTAGACCCGAATTTATACTATGAGTTTACCTAACCGCCTCGTCCAAAACAGGTCATCATGCCATTTCAGGTCATAGACTATAAGAAAGGTAAAAATCGTACTATGGAAAACGACCGTTGAATACAGTCAATTGCCTTCCAAATGCTATAAATCTACCAATTCTAGATATGCTATAGATGGCAAGAGGCCGTTGCCAACGGCATCATAATTATATAACATTTCGAGCAAAAACATAATTGACATTCCGAATAATGAACATGACTAGATTTTCTTTTTAAACTCAATAACAGTTCAAGCCTCACTTGCCGTAGCTGGCAAGGGGTTGTTGGCAACGGTCATATAACTTATTGTGCAAGTTTAGATGCTGTGTTTAAATTTGAACTCTAAACATAATTTGAACATACCGGGTAAGTAACTTCTTCCCAAATTCCCCAAAGGAGGAAGAGTTAGGTTACAAGTAGCAAAATCTTGTTGCCAAATGGTAACAGAACAGCCAAATTATAACAGGTTGACATAGAATCTTCAATTCAAAAGTTATCAACAGGAATGAGAGCTCTGGACTTATAGTCAACCAAGCGTGATTAGTGAAGAGTATAATTTCTCTCTTCTGCAAAATCTAGTAAAGGAGTTTTATGTGGAACTTAAATTTTCTGTCTCGATAATTCTTAGACCTTCTAGTTGTTCTTAGCTAGAACTGAAAGTCAGTACCTACTACGTGTCTGCAATGAAATATACAGAGAGTAAGACATGCCAAAAAATGAGATGGCATCTTATCCTTAACGACAAGTGAAAGTTTTATGCTGGTCTTTTGTTCCCAATTCCAGTATGGTGTGTGTTTGTGGCCTTTCAGCCTCCATGCCTTCGTGGTTACATTGGCAAACAAAAACTCCTAGGTATCAGGTTCAATGACAAGCACAAACCAAGAGTTTGGTAGGTACGAAGTTTATCTAATGTCAAGGATTTAGTATTCATATGTCCATCAAATATATACGTTTCTTAATATTCTTAAACTCACTAAACAGAAGACAAATATACTAGATAAGATTTTTAAGGCGTTCCATCATGATGCAAAAGAAAAGATGCTAAACATCTAGGGATAGTAAGAGATGAGCTAACCGAGACATGATTAAAAGTTCGAAAACTACTTATCGAAGGACTCATAACTTCCGGAGAAATGCAGAACCTAATATAAAGAGTGAGAGAGAATAGAAGTGTGCGTCGCTTTTGAGTGGAAAGCAAGCAAAATAAAGTTCAGAAAAATCTGCAATGTTCATATTTTCTCCTCTGCCAAGCAAGAATATATTCAAAGGAAGCAACAAAAAATCTTAGACTACAAAGTAGTGAAGATGAATCTTCTTTAATTAGCTTTACTTTATGTCCTGTCTATATATATCTCCCAAATGTTTTCTTGGAAGATGACTCAGTTAAGCAAAATATTTCAGACTGGTTTTCTGAGTGTTTTGGAGTTCACAATGTATTGCATCAGATTGAGCACCATACCAATTTTCTACATCTCCATTTCAATCACAACTTTCTCCATTCTATGTGGTAAGCAAGTGCTTTTCTTTGTGTCCAAAGTCATTAATTTAGCCCTCCTCATTAGCAGAGAGAAACTTACTTACGTCTAAAATGTCTCAGTGACAGTATCTCAAGCCTATCACATGACACAATGTGTTTTCACTTCTCACATTGAAGTGTGTTATTGACTTATAATACCATCATTGTGGCAATATGTCACTATGACAATATTACAAGCCTATCATTTAACTTTGCACTTTGAAGTGCTTGATTGACGAGTTACGATTAGTGTAACGTAATAGTTGCATGCAAGTTCTTTCTTCCTACACACAACTTACATTACTTGGACAACTTTTACAACTAATTCTATGGTTTGTTTTGGTGCAGATGCAAGAAGTTTTGCCCAATTCTTTAAACCCCATGACACAAAACTACACAAAAGCAATTCAATCCATGAATTAGAGAAGTACAAGCTGAAAGCAATATATCACCTGGACTTACAATTTCCATTGCCTTCCCCAAATATTGAATTTACACCGTTCGATGCCAGCTCTCCCTCTCCCTCCTCATCACCACCGTTGGATTCACCAGCACCAGGAAATCTCCCTCTTCCAGATCCGTACTCTGTACTCCCACCGATTCCTTCAACCCCACCTCTTACAAATCCTCCTTCATCTGGGCCCACATCCTCACCCATCCCAAACCCACCACAAAATGGGCCTAGCCCATACCCACCAACCACAACCCCAATCCCGCCCGAAAATTCTCCTATCCCACCCAAATCCATCCCAACCCAACCAATCTCTCTGCCCCCCATAGCTTCCCCTCCGCCGTCCGGGCCACCATCTCCTCCGCACAAAAAGCCACCGCAGTCTGCAGCATGGTGCGTGGCCAACCCGGCGGTGCCGGACCCGATAGTCCAAGAAGCCCTAGACTATGCATGTGGGTCGGGGGCAGACTGCAAGTCAATCCAGCCCAGTGGGTCCTGCTACAAGCCCGACACATTGTTGTCGCATGCTTCGTACGCCTTCAACAGTTACTGGCAGAAGACGAAGGCTGCTGGAGGCACTTGTGATTTTGGAGGGACTGCCATGCTTGTCACAGTTGATCCCAGTAAGTCCAAATTGTTCCCAATCAAGATATAAATTTCTTGTCCTTATATATATTTGGCATATTGTACTTGATATCTCGCAGAGCTTTGATCTGGACATTTATTTTAAATTTATTATTAATAACGCAAGGGAAAGGGTTCAAAACTTTTACAATATTTTAGGGTTAGGAGAGTTTCGAATTCGGAACGTACGGTTAGAAATCTAAGACGTTATCTACTAGGATATTGCACCGCATGCTCATTCAAGAACACTGACACACAGCATGCTAATTAACAAATTAATCATTGCATGGTTGTGACATGGCAGGTTTTGATGGATGCAAATTCTTCTACAAGGGATGATTCATGAAGAAGATAAAGAAAACTCTATTGCACGGAATATATTCCCTTTGAGATTTCCAGATTGTCCAGAATCTGCAAGCACTTGTATAATCTTTCATTTAGCAGGATTAGCAAGAAGGATGAGTTTTTATTCTATCAATAAGTAATAATTAACTCGTGTGGAGAATGATCTCATATAATTATATATTTGGTTGGAAGGGAACGAACAGCTGCCAAATTACTTGCATTTGATGCCTTCATTCTCTGAAGGGTTTGTTAATTAATGAACATTATCAAGTGAAAGCAAATGAAAGGATGTAATTAATAACTAATTTTAAACAGAAAAGTTATTTAGACTCGCTCAATTGGAACTTGCTTACACATGTAATATTTTTCTTTTATTGAGCTGTAACATATACATAGAGTTAGGAGCATCTCGAGTGGTGCTTTTATATCTAGTCCTTTTAGTCTTAGGATGCCTTCAAGGGAAAGAATTTTTTTTTTTTTTTTAAATGGAGATTAGCTGTGAGGTCCACACCACATCGAATTTTAACGATCCGAACTGTTTATTTTTCAAGTTGCACCTCATAGATCATCCTTGCAAAATATTAGCCAAATCGGAAATATTTAAAAAAAAAATTTGAACAAATGATATTATTTACACTAAAGGGAGAGGATGGGTTTAGCCTCACAATGGGCTAAGCAATAATGTGGTTCAAATTCTCATTTGGTGAGAGTCGAACCTAAGACCTCTCACTTACTAATTTAGTTATAAAAAAAATTAACGAATACTTTGTTATATAAAAAACAATGAAATTTTATCTTGATAATTAAATAAGCAAATAATTTTAGATTGAATTAAATTAATGAAAAATACTTCAAAACTTTAAATTTTAACCAAAAACCATCATAAAACTTTATTTAATGATAATAAGTATAAGAGAAACTTCAATGTTTAGATTGACAAAGATAAACCATCAGCACTTAGTGGCATATACTGCAACAACTAGGCCAGCTGCTTTACCATTTTTGGACGTTAATTCAAATAGCTTGGGGAAGTGACCGACAGGTTGGACTTTCACCATTAAAAGCCAATACACATACTTGTTTGCAATAGGAAGACGACGGCAATACATGCTCATTATTTCCTCCATATATACGCAATTCTTCGGCAAACATGACTTTACACATTACAAAATAATACAAACCCTAATGCACGGCCACAAGTACAACCCTAGTCACTTTTCAATGGAGGTTCGATGACAATTTTTGTAGCTGCATGTGAAGCATTATTTTTAGTTTGTTAAAAAAAATGCATCAATTTTTATCTTTTACACGTCATTGTTAATTTTGTTATCGTAGATTTTTAATTCGTTCAATCCGACAACCAAAAATTAAGAAATTGTGTAAGAAATAAAAATGAGCATACAGATAGCATTACCCTACATTGAAATGCAATTGCATGCAGCTAGGGTTATAGCAGTTGTGTAAATTAAAAAGAAAATTAATGAAAATAGCTTCAAAACTTTGAGTTTTAACAAAAAATCATCATATAACTTTATTTAATGATAAATACAAGAGAGAGAGAAAAAAAAAACCTAACTAAATGCGCATGCAAAGAGCACCCAACCAATCCTTTAGTTGCATAACCCTTTAACATAATCCAAATATATTTTATTCCTCTAAAATTAAAATTTCAAATTGAAGTGGGATCCGTTCAATTCAGAACCATATCTGAGGCGGTATGGTTGGGAGGGAGTCGGTCAGGTGTGAGTTGGGATGGTTGGGGGTAAGGGTGGGGCAACATCATTGACAATATCGTTGGACTCATCACCCATTTTTCTAGTAATGGTATTGAGCTATTGGTCATGCATCACTTTAACGTCGTGGACGTTGATCTCTATCATGCTTTATTTTTTTAATCTTTTTATTGCATTCTGGTGAAAGAACTTGAAAATCTGGGACGAGCATATACCGTTAAGTTTTATAAACAGTGTAGTATCGTTAAATTTCATAAACAGTGTAGTACTATTAAGTTTTATAAACAGTGTAGTAAGTTTCATAAACAGTTTGTGTGAGGGGAGCATGGATCCGCGCGTCAGTTTTTTTTTTAAATATTAAAATTATATCTTTTTCATTAAAATTTAAGTTTTTTTTGTCCTTTTTATTAAAACTTAAGTCTTTTCATTAAATATAGTTATAGCATAATTTTTTATTAAGACCATCTCCAAACTTGGGCTAAAAGCCAAATTACCCCCCCCCAAACACTCTCCAACCCATGTCAAAATTTTAGGCTAAATGCCAAATGTTATTTCTGGGCCAAATACCCCCCAGCTTTCCCCCCGGGCTAAATGTCAAATGTTTATCGGAATTTAAATTTTTTTAGATTAAAATGTTCGTAAAATTAATTTACAATAATCTACATATTTATTTTTTTTAAAAACAATTGATTTAAGAAAAAAATTAGCTTAAGTTCATTCTTTAATAATTCCGGGCTAAAATTTTAGGCTAGAAGGGTTGGAGCAGAAAAGATGTTTCTGGGCTAAAAGCCAAATTTTCCGGGCTAAAAAATTTGGCTTTTAGCTCAAGGGTTGGAGATGGTCTAAGATAAAACTTAGTCCAAGCTATTTTCATGAAAGTTCTCTAAATTAAAAGGAAATTCCTACATCCGAATTCCAATAATTTAATTGAGAAAATATATAATAAGATGCTGGCCGACACCCAAATGCGATTGCATCTGTCTATTCATAAGAATGCCTTAACTCGAACTAAGAAAGAGATAACAGTAATTGACTAGTCCTGTTCAAGAAAAGGAAAACAAAACCCTCCCATAAAAAAAAAATTTATAAAAAAAAAAAAAAAGGCATGCCCTTTAAGTTGAAAAAGTCTAGGGCCTCTTTTGTCCCCATTGTTTTTTTTATACAAAAAAATTCTGTTAGTGAAAGCATCACATGTGTAGTTTTGGCAGCATGAACCCCAATCACGGGTTGAAAAGCACACTACATGTTAAAAATTTGCCTATAGCAAAATCCAATTTCTTGATTCCTTACCTTTGTCCTTTAACATTATGATTGGATTAGCAATTTGCTAGTACTAAATTATTTTTATTTATTTTTAATACAATGGTTAAATTTGTAGTAATGAAGTAAGATATTTAGAAATGCGTTTCTGTACAAAAACATAAGCAAATGATTTAGAATTGGTTCGTTTCAAGTAATCAATTTGCACATCCTCTCAATTCATTGTATTTATCATTTCAAATTCATTCATCTACTATTTTACAATGGAGTTTTAACTAATTTAACCTGAAGTTATTGGTGCTTACAAATCTCTCCTTCAAACATACCCATATTTGGTTAAAGATCATGACCACTGATTTCAAATTACAATACCCTACTTGGATATGTCTTGAAATCTGAATGTAAAGGAAGGAGTGACTCCATTCCTCCATCTTGTTTTGTGGCGAATGTGAACTTCAACTTGGTTTTGGAAAGACCCTCAAGTCAATGAGTGATGACAATTTGGCAAATTAAATATACACAAATTAGTAATTTTATATATGCAGTTGGTACGACAAAGAAAGGAGCAGGAGTATCTCTCTCTGTCTCTCTCTCTCTCTGTCTCTCTCTCTCTCTCTCTCTCTCTCTCTCTCTCTCACACACACACTGTCAAGCACACACACTAAGCGCGTTAAACTCTCTATAAAGGCATTTGCTTGGTATTGGGTTTCAATATCTAGTTTTGTACCCAGCTCTCTTGAGGGTTGTGGAGTGTAGCTAGTATTGAACATGGAGATCAATTATGCTCTGGCATTGCTCTTAGTCCTCATTCTCAACTTGGGTAGTTTGCTCACTTCTCTTGCTAACTCCTATTGCCCACCACCAACATACCCTCCAGTTCCTCACTTGCCACCCAAACACCCTCCCCATGTAACTCCACCCTTCCACCCTAAACCACCAAAGAAGCCACCACCATATGTCAAACCACCTCATGCAAAGCCTCCTCCTCATGTACCAATCAAACCCCCTCATGTTAAACCACCCATTGTAAAACCACCTCCTTATCCGAAACCTCCAGTTGCCAAACCACCTCCCCATCCCAAACCTCCTGTTGTCAAACCACCTCCCCATCCCAAACCTCCTGTTGTCAAACCACCTCCCTATCCCAAACCTCCTGTTGTCAAACCACCTCACTATCCCAAACCTCCTGTTGTCAAACCACCTCCCCATCCCAAACCTCCTGTTGTCAAGCCTCCAGTTGTCAAACCACCTCCCCATCCCAAACCACCAGTTGTACTGCCTCCACCATATACCCCGAAGCCCCCGGTTGTCCTGCCTCCACCATATACCCCGAAGCCCCCGGTTGTGCTGCCTCCACCATATACCCCGAAGCCCCCGGTTGTACTGCCTCCACCATATACCCCGAAGCCCCCGGTTGTACTGCCTCCACCATATACCCCGAAGCCCCCCGTTGTACTGCCTCCACCATATACCCCGAAGCCCCCCGTTGTACTGCCTCCACCATATACCCCGAAGCCCCC
Source organism: Malus sylvestris (assembly GCF_916048215.2). Taxonomy (NCBI): domain Eukaryota; kingdom Viridiplantae; phylum Streptophyta; class Magnoliopsida; order Rosales; family Rosaceae; genus Malus; species Malus sylvestris. The sequence continues at coordinate 10,973,470 of NC_062268.1, forward strand.
GGTTGTACTGCCTCCACCATATACCCCGAAGCCCCCGGTTGTCCTGCCTCCACCATATACCCCGAAGCCCCCGGTTGTACTGCCTCCACCATATACCCCGAAGCCTCCAGTTGTACTGCCTCCACCATATACCCCCAAGCCCCCAGTTGTACTGCCTCCACCATATACCCCCAAGCCCCCAGTTGTACTGCCTCCACCTTCACCACCTGTTGTAGTGCCAAGCCCACCATCAACACCAACCCCAACCCCAGTTGTCCCGGTGAAGCCTCCTCCACCCACTGAAACACCATGCCCTCCTCCACCACCAAAGGTAGTACCACCCCCAACATCACCACCTCCAAAGTCGCCACCGAAGGACACGTGCCCCATCGACACCTTAAAGTTGGGAGCTTGTGTAGATGTGCTGGGTGGACTTATCCACATTGGAATTGGGAGCAGTGCCAAAGATGCATGTTGTCCGGTGCTTCAGGGACTGGTGGACTTGGACGCTGCTATTTGCCTTTGCACCACGATCAAGGCTAAGCTTCTCAATATCAACCTCATCATCCCCATTGCTCTTCAGGTGCTCATTGATTGTGGGAAGACACCTCCCTCTGGATTCCAGTGTCCTGCATAGGTGATCATCATGTCATATTCCTAAATCACAGTTAGTGGTTGTTAATCATGTCGTCATTTAGCAATATGTGGCGCCACCTAGCCAATAATAGCATGTCAAAGCGTGGAAGTAAAAACTGCTTCTTAAGGATAAATATCTGTAATTTGGTTTTGTTTTGCTTATTTGAAGAGTGTATCAGGTGGATCGAAACACTGGTAATTAATTAAGTCATGTTAATTTGGTGAGCTGTGGATGTTTCTATTTTGGAATGTTATAACTTGAGCTTAAAGAACTTGATTAATTCACTGTTAATCTGGTTTTCTCTGTAGAATGACTTGGATGGAACCACCGTAGTGTTTCGGTCTATTAATATGATAAAAACTCGTACATAATATTATATTATTATATCGAAACGCTAATAACATAGCAATGTAGGTTCCTAGCTCTCCCTTGTCGGTCGCTATGTAAAGTGTGTTTGCAGGTGCACGTGATTGTGTACGGAGGAGGATTGTCTGCCCTCCAAGTTTCGGTGTCCTTCCATGCCCTCCTGTTTTGTGTGGTCACGGTTAAGCCACGTTAATATTTTATATTATTTTTTTATAGAGATAATAAAATAAAAATGAATAATAATATAAAATATTAACGTGGTTTAACTGTGACCACACAATCAGGAGGGCATGGGAGGGCACGGGAACTTGGAGGGCAGACAATCCTCCTCCATTGTGTACTGCATTATTGAGTTACTTTTTGACTGCATTCGTACCTAAAGATACAGTAGGAAGAAACTATCAACGTCAAGTGCCACATGCATGTCGATGCATGCATGCATGCAATACATATGTCAACAACTTTCTTAGGTCCTGCTGAATCACATGCACCAAATCCAAAGGGGAATCGGAATAATATTCTTTCGATGTTTCAATTATTTGATCAATTTATCCCAAAAAAACATGTTAGCGATCATATGATCGAGATCGACCACCATATCGACAATTTAGAGAGAGAAGAAGAATTTTAAAAAAATTAATGAAAAGAATGTGAAAATTTTTAGTTTTAACGATAAGGACAAAATAAAATGTAAAGTGAATAGCATCAGAATTGATTTTTGAATATAAAAATATGATTTTTCTTTTAAATAAACAATATTAAAAATTTTTCATTAAAATTTCTATAAAAAAAATGATATGTCCTCACCTAACTTTCAATAGTGTTACTAAAACATTTCAAGTTCCAATTCAATTACTTCTGATGAGCAATGTTTGTCTCACATGCTGCCATGCAATACCAAACTCTCTACCGAAAGGAATCTTCTTTGCGAGGATTCTGAATATCATCATATCGTATATGTTTATTGTATATTGTGTGATCAATTTTTATCAAATACAGTTTATATTTAATTTAAAATAAAAAATTTAAAATAATTTATATACAATAAATGTACGACATGAGTACAGAGAGAATTTGGAATGAAAAGAATCATCGTTCTACAAAAAGCACTTAATGTCACTCCTACAGTCTCAAATAATCTTTTTATATAACGGAGTGAATGTGGGGTATTATCTGTCGTTGAACCCAATAACAAATAAATCCCCTCGTTGAAATTTTGTTTGACTCTTATATTAGTTTAAGACAAATGAAAGAAAAAGACCTTTAATAATTGACACAAACCAAAACCAATGCTAATAAATTTATGGATAAATTTATCGAGCCCACCAAAATTTTCCTATTATTTATCTCATTCATCCCTACTATATATGTATGTATGTAGTCAAATATCTGAATGAATAAGGTATTGAGTTTTTACCTATATGTCTTGAGTTCGAAACACCTTCCACCCTTAAATTATTGTAATAGTTTCAAACTTTCTTCCTTATCTTAATAATAATATTTGTATTAAAGAAAAAAAAACCACAATCCCTACTATATCTTCTCATGTTTTTATCAAAATTTCAAAAACATGCTTGAATATTATGGGTTGCATATGAACCAACATTTGGGCTACCCACGTCAAACAGGCCCATATTTATCCCCATCGTTTTGCCCAAATTTTCACGAAAGCCCTTGCTCCAGAGCAAACAAAGTGAGACCTTTGGTTACTTCTTGAGGAAGAAGACGACGAAGAACTGAAGAAGAAAGAGGGAGCTGAGCCGAATAGGCGGCAAAGCTATAAAATTTCTTTGACTATCTGCACGAACGGAGCGTGAGCGAATCTGGGTAAGATTCGCATTCACCAACGATCGTTGATAAGACCCAATTCTCAATTTCCTCAATCAACCTGCAAGTAGCACAAAAAAGCTATGGAAGTAGAGGGAAGGAGAGATGAAGGAGCAGAGCTCGAAATATTTTTGTATTTAATTTCTTTGTTGTAAATTCTGATCTCCCTTTTACATCCAAAACATGAGCTTATATAAGTTTCCACTAAAACAAATTGCCAGCTGGCAATAACTAATCACTCCCTAATACTCATATTTAGTCTGCTATTACATCACTAATTGTGATCGAAATATAGGATCATAACAATACTTCCCCCTTGAAGAACAACCTTGTCCTCAAGGTTGAAAATTGAAAAACTTATTTGAACGAGCAGAAACTAAGGAGTCTTGCAACAGAAGGGAAGCTGCAGGGAATGCAAATACAATCTGCAGGTAGCTCACAACTTGAGGAGATGAGCCTGACAGCAACCCTGAGCTGGTTATGGCAGCTCCCCATAACTTGGTAAGTGAGCACTTGTTACTTGTAGCCTTTTCATAAATTTCGACCCACGATATCATTTCAATTTCCATGCTAGTTGCCAAAAAGCATGCAACAACATCAAATGGAGAAAATGGGCAAACTCCCAGGGAACCTGCCAGAAGATTCTCAACCAATGCATCTACTATAGCAATTGGACCATTGCCAAGAATTATAGCCTTAGAGATGGTTCTGAGCTTGATATCCTCGAGAGCAAGACGAGAGGTCTGATTGAGAAGAGACTGTCGAAGATTAACTATCCTCTTCTTAGGTCCAACACACCATTCAATGTAGCCATCCTTCACCACACCACAGTGAGGGAAGCCACCCATGGGAGTGATGTCTTTCTCAGTCATATTCCCCTCGAGGAAGCATATCTCATAGCCTTTTTCAGTGATACCGGGACCACCTAATGTCTGATTGTCATAAAACTCCATTTTCTGAAATAAGCTAATGGATGGGACCAGCCTATATAAGATATTGAAAACTGCCATTCTTTCTGAATCATTGAAATCATTGAACTTTAAACCTTCATAAGCAACACCGATATTATGCATGGAAGATTTAGAGGGCCTGAGCAAACCTAAAGCTTCAACCATGTCCTTTATCACCTCTGTTAAGGTGTATAGTTGGCATTTGAATACATAAGGTGGCTGAGTAGTATCAAGTTCCAAAAATTTAAACAGCTCATTTTGCCAACTTACATTCACGGTAAGACAAATATACAAAGACCATGCAAAGACAAATGTGATGTACATACTTCCTGAAGAACAGGCAAAGAAATAACACCAGCAACAACCAAATGAAATTACACCAGCAGCAACCAATACATTGATGTGTGCCATATTGTCTAACAAAATTACTTTCAGCTTATGACAGACTTTGCAGATACCTTCATAATCGTACAACCATGCATATACACTAGCACCATCAACTCTTAGATTTGGCCTGAATACTATTACCTCTTCACTACCAAAAGTGAGCATCCGAATACGTCTGCCAGTTTTCTTATGATGCAACTCCAACAATACCAAAATCCATTTTTTACCAATCACATAAGAGAAAACATGATGGCTTACACAATGTTGCTCAGGTACAGTCACATATGGTGTTGTCCGAGATTTCCATTGCTCCTTGAAATGCATTCTGTTTGTACCATACTTAGGGCATCCGTATTTAGATCTCGTATAAATACTCGGATGACTTAAATGTAATTATGTAATAAAGGAATGGGCAAATATGTAATAAGTAAGGAGTCCTTATTCTATAAAAGGACCCCCCACCCTCACAATTAAGGAGGCCAATTCCTAAGCCTCCTTACATCCCCTAAGCTCTAAGCTATCTCAAAGCTCTCACTCTCATATTCAGAGCTCTCTCTCCCTCATAAATACAATATCAGTGTGGACGTAGCCCAAACCTTGGGGTGAACCACGATACATCTTGTGTTATTTATATTTCTTGTAGATTCACGGTCGGATTTACGTTGTTCCAAGACCTCCGGTTTTGTGCATCAACATTTGGCCCCGTCTGTGGGAATCGATACAAAAAAACTATGTCAGTTCTCTTTCATTTTTTCACCTCCACCATGGATCTGCAAAATCTGCAAAAACCCAACAACCCAAAGTTTTCCCGGAAAAACCCAAGAAACCAGTCCCATATCTCTATCTCTCTTACTCTCCGCAACTTCCACAGCACACATTCTAAACCATCTCTACTCTCTCTCCATGCCCGTTGCTTCCTTCACACGTACATCTTGTCATCTATAAACCATAGCTTTTCTGCATTTTAATTCACAACTCCGACGTCGATTTCTTCTCCAGAAATCTAGATTCTTCGATAATATGGCCGCCAAAAAGAGTGTGTGCGTGTGCTTCGCCGTAATTTTCATCTCGTCGGTTCTGGTTTCCGGCGCCGAAGCATTTACATTCCTAGATTCAGGTGGACTACTTCAAACCCTATTCCTAGCAAACGGTCTCTCAGCTGACCATCCTCACTCGGCCGGACCGCCACCGCTAGATTCCTCAAAAACTCGATTCCAAATCCTTCGAATCGCAGATCTAAACCTACCGTCAATCCGAATCTCTCATGCGCTGCAATGGCGAAACTGAAACAATAGCGACTGAAAGCATAAAAGTCTCCAAGCTCAGCTGAATAGCTTGTGTGGAGCTCCAATGGCGGTAGACGATGAACTCCCTCAAAGCCTGTGGCGTGGCAGTAAGGAGGTCGATATGGTTTTTGAGAGGCTGGAAAAAGAGTATGAGGGCATGCAAGGAGGTCGATATAGCAGGACTGAAGCTAGATGAAGAAACAAAGTCTCAAATGTTGTTGCAATTAGAGGAAGAAAAAACGCTGCTCCTGGTGCCACAACGTCCCTGCACAATTGAAAATTGACGGATATGTAAGTTTCAATTCTTACAAGTAACTGGAATATGAATTCATTGCTAATAGCGCTTACCAGTGGCGTGTCAACTTCAACAAATATGGAGCTTAGATTGAACTCCCAGTCAAGTTCACATATATGAGATATGAAACTTAGCAGTTCAGGCATGGAAACTGATCAGTCCAGCAAGAAAAATAGTGTTTCATGCAAAAGGCTTGGGGGTATCTTAGACAACAGAAAGGAAGGCTCTACATCATTAGGAGATGTGTAATCATGCTTCTCTGCTGGCACGACTAATTTTCCACCCACCAAGTCTTCAACATTTGTAGTTTGTTCAAAATGTGAAAATATCAAAGCAGCATAAATTTGAAGATGCAGAAGATGATCACCGTGATCAGATTAAGTAGACCACAACCGCCAGGTTTGATATTCACAGTCAAACTTTGGCCAGAAAGCTACCGGAGTCCGATTCAAGCAGGCTACAAGTGTTCACATTTCTTATGAGAACAATAACATGGATAAGCAGCAGGAGGAACCCACTTTGAAAACTGGCAGCGCACAGACAGACAGAGACAGAGACGCAGTGGAAAGCAAAAGGGCAAAGAGAAAAAGAAAAAGAAAAAGGATGAGTGATGGGCACGACCAGGCTGTTCAAGAAAAGCAAGTGGTTTGCAAACAAAAGATACCTTACAAAGCAACATAGGTGGACAGAGAAGGAGCGGGGAGGAAAGCATAAGCAAGGAATAAACATCCCACCAGAATGATGTGATTTACTTTTCTTGTTTTTTTTAATGATGTAATTTATTTTTCTTATCTTTCGGAGACATCTGTATAAACTTCATCAGAGAGTAATAAAAAAAAACGGCAAGCCCAAAATAATGGGCTGCAATGTTATGTAGAGGGCGAAGGCCCATATGCCCAAAAGAGCCAGGCCCTATGGCTCCAAATTTATTCGGCACCCTGCCGCTATTATCACCAACCAGGTGATCAAAAATATGCCCAGTACTCCAAAATTATTCGGCAACCTGCCGCTATTATCACCAACCAGGTGATCAAAAGTACATCCACTACTCCAAAACTATACATGAGTATTACTCATGTCAATCATACATAAACATTTCATGAGCATCACTCATGTCAATCATACATAAACATTCATGACCATCATTCATGTCAACATTCATGACCATCATTCATGTCAACATTCATGAGCATCACTCATGTCAACATTCATGAGCATCACTTATGTCAACATTCATGAGCATCACTCATGTCAACATCCATGAGCATCACTCATGTCAATCAACATAAACATTCATGAGCATCACTTATGTCAATCAGCTTCAAAAGCTTCATTACAGAGCTCTAGCTTCAAAAGCTTCATTTACAAAAGCTCTAGCTTCAAAAGTTTCATTTACAGAGCTTCAGCTTTAAAAGCTTCATTTACAAAAGCTCTAGCTTCAAAAGCTTCATTTACAGAGCTCTAGCTTCAAAAGCTTCATTTACAAAAGCTCTAGCTTCAAAAGCTTCATTTACAGAGCTCCCGCTTCAAAGCTTCACTTGCAAAGCTTCACCTACAAAGCTTTAGTGCAGGGTATACAAATACCACTTCCGAACAACCGCCACTTTGGCCCATACATGGATTCAATTTGAAGTCTCCAGCCAACAGACTCTATTGACCGAAGACTTGAGAGACTACACTATACACTATATATTGGGCCTCAACTGGGCCTCATAAAAAAATACTTGGGGGACTTAGCCCATCACTTATGTATTGAGGAGCGAGCCCTTATTTTATAAAAGGGACTCCCTTACTTTCATTAGAGAGCACTCATTCTTCATGTACTGAGGAGCGATCCCTTATTTTATAAAATGGACTCCCTCACTATCATTAGAAAGCATCGCCGCCTACTGAGCAACCGCCTCGCCACGAGCATCAACTCTAGCCCATCATTTATGTATTGAGGAGCGAGCCCTTATTCTATAAAAGGGACTCCCTCACCTTCAACACCACAAGCCGAACCAACCAAGGCAACATAAGCCACAAGCAAAGCAGCCTCGCAACATGTGCTACTTCTAGTTGAGCATCATTTCAGGTTGAGCACCACCTCATATCGAGTATTAGTCCTAGACGACATCTAGTTACTTCGGCCCATACATGGACTGAATTTCAAGTTTCCAGCCAAAAGACTCTCTTGACTGAAGACTTGGGGGACTACTGTTTGTACCATACTTAGGGCCTTCGTATTTAAATCTCGTATAAATACTCGGGGGACTTAAATGTAATTATGTAATAAAGGAATGGGCAAATATGTAATAAGTGAGGAGTCCTTATTCTATAAAAGGACCCCTCACCCTCACAATTAAGGAGGCCAATTCCTAAGCCTCCTCACATCCCCTAAGCTCTAAGCTCTCTCAAAGCTCTCACTCTCATATTCAGAGCTCTCTCTCTCCCTCAGAAATACAATATCAGTGTGGACGTAGCCCAAACCTTGGGGTCAACCACGATACATCTTGTGTTATTTACATTTCTTGCAGATTCACGGTCGGATTTACGTTGTTCCAAGACCTCCAGTTTTGTGCCTCAACACATTCCATAAACCAAGAAAAATAAGATTGAAGCAATAGTTGTTCCATCCTCTTGCAAAAGAAGCTTGAACTCAATCTCTAAATTCAGGAGACTTGTTAAACTGTTGGCAACCATGGAAATGATTTCCTTGATTTTGAAATGATCATTTCTGTGTTTATGGCTGAGTATTGCAAACACTTCCTCTTCTTGTCTAAAATGTCCATCTTGAAGCCCTTTCAAGTTAGCATATTCTTTCAAGAGCCAGATCATGGTTGTAACAATTTGCACTAGCAAGAGCACAATTTGACCAAAAACACAATTGTTACATGCTTCTGTAATATTTGTAGCAAGTTCCAGACCCTTGTAGCAGACCACTTCCTGAGACAACGTAGGGTTTAGAGTGTTGGAAAAGATACGGAGTCTGTTATCATTCTTACTTTTCTGAACAAATATCGATACATATAGGTTATTCCCTTTACTGATTGTATCATTGAGAGCACTAGCAGCTGCCATATCTGAGTCCTCTTTGCCAAACTGATCAAATCTGAAACCTTTTCTCTTCCCATTTTCTTCTAATACCTTAAAAGATAGGAGAATGCAGGGCCTCTCCATCAACCATATTGTATAATTCCTTTTATTGAACTTGTTCCTCTTATTGAGGACAACCCTTTGATAAGATATATTGTCACAAAGATCAGTTAGAGTGTGACACCAACCCGGTTGCTGGAAAATTTGGTCATTCGCTAGAAAACAGCATCAAGGTGTACACCAACCCTATTACACAATTCCTGATTCAATTTTGAAAACAAGCTGGTGAAAATAGAATAGTCATGCTGGGAAATGGCCATGACTGTGAATGCACAGATGTGTAACAGTGATAAGCAGATGAACTGCTTGATAGCATTGATATGACCCAAAGTCCCATTCTTCTCAGTGAAACTAGCTGCAAGATCTTTAGGTAAATAACGACAAACGAATACAACAATATCCAAAGCTTCCAGGTTGCTACTCAATGACATATTATCCCTATTATGCCTCTTAGACATATCATCAAACAGATGCAATGCATAGAAAATTTTCTTCACCAATTTACCCACAAGATACCAATTAACTCATCCAAATTTATCTTTCAAGTATGCACCATAGTAATCAGTCAAAAGAGAATGGAATTTAGCCTTTGGAGTTGTTGAAATGATACTCAAATTAAGAACTACCTCAGGTCTAGTTTTCGTAGTATTGGAGAACGAGTGCTTAAGGAGTAGCTACGGAGCAGATATCATCGTCTTCGATTTCGGAAGCAATATTGTAGATGCAGCGGAGTTGTTCGAGTGTGGCTTGACGGCCGAATTTGCCAGTGCTCGCAACATCGGTGAAGATGAGAGCAATGGTAGAATAGAATTGGTGTGGATTGTCGACGAAATTCGCAGTGGGTTGCCGTCTCCGTTCTGAGGTTTTTGGTGACCGACCTCGATCGATTTAGCTTCCTCGGAACACATCGAGGCTGGATCAGAATCTCCCTCGACGTTGAGAGCCAAGTCACAGTGTAACTAAGCAAGGTCACTACGGATTTCTACGAGGACAGGATTCATAGCCTTATGAATGGCGGTGAGTGCAGAATCCATAGCTTCACGGATCGCAGCACGCGTCGAAGCTTTGAAGGAGTCGATTGCAGCTGAGAGGAGCGCATCCATGGCAAGAAGACGGGTCGAGTGGGCGTGCACAAGAGGGAAACCAGGATTCGAGAAGGATGATACCATTGATAAGACCCAATTCTCAATTCCCTTAATCAATCTGTAAGTAGCACAAGAAAGCTATGGAAGATGAGGGAAGGAAAGATGAAGGAGCAGAGCTCCAAATATTTTTGTATTTAATTTCTTTGTTGTAAATTCTGATCTCCCTTTTACATCCAAAGCATGAGCTTATATAAGTTTCCACTAAAACAAATTGCCAGCTGGCAATAACTAATCACTCTCGGACTCGTTTGGCAGCTCGGACTGTACTGACTATTTCTGTCGGATAGGATAAATAGCCACCGGATAGTACTGACTAAATTAGTCGGGCGTTTGGTGCAGTATCGGACTAATGATCGTATTATTTATACTGTGTTTGGTACTGAACCGGATAAGAAAATGGAAGAAAAAAAATCAAAGGGTACAACAACCAAGTTATCTCATAGCAACTTTCCAATTGAGCAAAAGAGAAGAACATGTTAATCCTCCAAAACTCTGATGACACCAGTGCAAAGAGACAACAAAAACCTCACCCATTGTGAAGGCTCTTCTACCCCACCCCCCTTAAAATGTCAAAAATCCTCATGTTCCTCTCCACCCGTAAACCCCACAAAGCAGCCATCCTGCAGCAGCCCCTCAGCAGTCTAGCCTTATTACCTCTACCAAAAGCATCCAGACTTTTACTAATCAGTGATTGGAACCCTTCTGAAATTTACCCAACTCATTACAGCCTGTCCAAATAATAAGAATCACAAATTTAAAGCTCCTAGACAGTGGACAACAAATGATCTCCATCATCTCCTTTCCTTTCACACATGATACACCAAATAGGAGAAGACGGCAACTAGGTCTCCTTTTCCGAAGCAAATCAGAAATGTTCACCCTCAACAAGCCAACTCAAATCAATAACTTTTTAGCTGCACACCAGAGTCTTCCTCTATATGCAAAAGTTGAAGAACGTGACCAGAAATCTTGAATTCGAGCACCATAATTGAAAATCCAGAAGCAAAAAGATGGAGAAGATGAAAACCCAGAAGCAAAAAATTGAAAACCCATAATTGAAAACCTAGAAACACCATAATTGAAAACCTGGGTTTCGTCTGCCCAGCTACCTTTTCTTCCTTCTTGGGCTCCTCCGTCGCCGGAGCCTCTGCTGGCAGTTGGGAATGAGGGAGAGACAGAGCAGCAATACCTTGGTGGAGAGAGTTCGCGTTGGGTAGGAACAGAGAGGGTCGAAGAGAAGGAGCGCGAACCCGACTAATTATACCAACCTATTGGTGAGGATTGCTAAGCGGGTGCAGAGTGTATTAAAATGGTGGGCCCGGATTATTTAATCCGGTGCCTATTTAATCCAAATGGCCACCAAACACCGTACACCGTATTATTAGTAGTATCCGGTGCCTTATACGGTGTGCCAAACATGACCTAATACTCATATTTAGTCTGCTATTACATCACTAATTGCGATCGAAATATAGGATCATAACAATCGTTTTTTCAATTAGTTTCTGAGAAATTTCTCAAATGTCGACAGCTTCATTGTAATTCGCTGGTTGGTACCTCTGATTATCGTGCATTTTAATGTTTGTTAATCCATTCATCTGTTCGGTGATATTAATGTTGTAATTTTTTTATCTGGGTTCTGATGTTCTTAGTATTTCAAATATGCATTTGCCGAATTGATGATATTTAGTAATTTTGTATGTTAGATTGAAGAAGAATACTTGCCGAAATTGTATTCATATTTTGATTTCTGGGATTCCCTTGTTCTTCCTTTTCGAATTCGAATTCAATTTCCGGGTGTTCTTACTATAAATTTCGATGTTTACTTCACAGTTGTAATCAAAGATGTCTAGGAGATATGATAGCCGGACAACAATCTTTTCCCCTGAGGGTCGTCTCTACCAAGTTGAGTATGCAATGGAGGCCATTGGGAATGCGGGTAGCAATAGGAAGACTGTCGAAAGACGGGGTTGTCTTGGTTGGTGAGAAGAAAGTCACATCCAAACTCCTCCAATCCTCAACTTCCACTGAGAAAATGTACATGATTGATGACCATGTCGCTTGTGCTGTGGCTGGCATAATGTCTGATGCCAACATTCTGATAAACACCGCTCGGGTCCAAGCTCAGCGCTACATGTTTGCATATCAGGAACCGATGCCTGTTGAGTAGCTTGTTCAATCTCTTTGTGATACCAAGCAGGGGTACACACAGTTTGGTGGTCTCTGGCCATTTGGTGTTTCATTTTTGTTCGCTGGTTGGGACAAGAATTACTGTTTCCAGCTCTACATGAGTGATCCGAGCGGAAACTATGCCGGCTGGAAAGCTGCTGTGATTGGGGCTAACAACCAAGCTGCACAGTCAATGCTTAAGCAGGATTACAAGGATGATATGACTAGGGAAGAGGGAGTCGAGCTAGCGCTGAAGGTGCTCAGTAAAACCATGGATAGCACAAGTCTCACCCCAGAGAAGCTTGAATTGGCTGAGGTATTTCTCTCACCTTCTCGAAAAGTGAAATATCAAGTTAGTCCGCCTGCATCTTTGAGTAAGTTGTTGGAGAAGGTTGGGGTTAACCAGCCAGCTCCCGAGGATTCGTAAGCTTTTTCTGCATTTTGTCCTGACCTTTATAATCTTAGGGAAAGTTTGAAGTTTGTGCTGTTTGACACATGATGTGATTTGTTTTTTTTTTAAGTTTGTTCTATCATATTATCACGTGTTTAAATTGCCTGCATTCTACTAATTTTTGCATCTTTCTTTGGGTTGATTGTTGCAATAGGCTTAGATGGTGTAGTCACAGCTGCTTAGCAGATTGATTCCGGTACTAGATGTGCAAACTTCTATTGGTTTTGAGTGGATTAGGGTTGAAAACAAACGAAGAGGATTCTAATATGAGAAAGTTATGGCAGAATGTGTTTACAGAATGTTGTCTAGTCAGATATGTCGGAACTTGAGAAGAATGTTTAGTGTGCTTGTGCTACTGCTAACCTATGCTAGGGAAGGATTTGTAGCACAATAAATGTCAGTTTGTTTGTTCGATCATAGGTATGATGGTGATCGGTGTCCAAAACCAGCAGATGTCATGGAATCTGCAACTATAGTTATCTGCCATATGTGTGTTGATTAATGTTTAGAAAGTAAGAGCATTGCCTTAGATGTCTCATGTTGATCATTAAGGAAAGAGGCAAACAATCTCGGTTTCGAAACTCTCTGATGATTTCCTTGAAGAAAGACTCACCCCATGCAGTTTTAGCCATCTATACTTCTCATTCCCACCAGCATCCAAGCCTTTGAAGGCTGCTGAAATATATACAGTTAGGCCTAGCCCAAGGTTTTCCTCACTTCAAGACTACAGCAGGATAAAACGTAGGCCCAAAATCCTTTAAAGTGACCAAGAAGATAAAGCCTATATTATACATATATCCCTCTTTAAGACGTACACCGTCTCATGGAGAAAGACTTGTATTTTACGGGTTTTTGTTCACCATGACCACCAATACAAGGTAATGTGTAAGTCTCTCCTCCCTGCGGCCTTGTACATGAACCCGTTCCATGTAGTTCTTTCTCTGTTTCAAGGTCCAAAACCCATTTTCCATCTCAAATTTGGGGGAAAATTCCATATGTTTTACTGTCAGCTGGCTCCATAAGCTTGTTATGAAAGGAATCTTTGTACTATGGCGGCCATTTCTCCATGTGCTTTTACTAAATCATGTGTGATAACATGGGTGGACGACATAATTGACACAGTTTCTCACTCACTTCCCATTTCCTAAGGCCTTTGGACCATTGCCAATTTGGCATGGGTCGTCTGCCTTTTCTAAAACCCAGAATTAGCCAACCAAAAGTATTTTAATTTACGAAAAAAGATATTCAAATTTGAGTGTAAGAGTACGAGAGAGCGGGTACACTGCTCTGACTTTTACTTGTAAACACTTCTTTTCTTCTACATATATAATTTTTTATCTTGTATCTTATGGTTCGTGTGTGATTTGGGATTTTGTGCAAGCATCGTAGGTGCGGTGGGCTGCTCTCGTGTGTCGGAGATTAGGATTTCCTTTTGTTGCTTTGTTTCTTATGCTAGGCATAACTGCATAAGCTTGGTTGGGCCTCCCTAAATATTTTGGGTTGTTGCTCACTTTTTGATTTAGCTCTTTATTGTTTGTACTTATTTTCTTAATTAATGAATGTTCTCCTGACCAAAAAAATAATAATATATATATATATATATATAGATGTATTTTGGGGCATTCCGCATGCTCTACAGTCAACATTTTTGCAGCCTTTAAAACCCACGTACTGAACCTACTCACTCAATGCTCACTCCAGTCTCTCACCTTCTTCCCATTTCCTAAAGCCTTTGGACCATTACCAATTTGGCATGGGTCGTCTGCCTTTTCTAAAACCCAGAATCATCCAACCAAAAGTATTTTAATTTACTTAAAAGAGATTCAAATTTGAGTAAACACTTCCTTTCTTCTACATATATTTTCTTTGATCTTGTATCATTTTCGCAGCATCTGCATTTACTATTAGTGTCCTCACCTTTTAAATGTTGACTGATTAAATTAGTAACTAGTGGAGCATCTTTCCAGCAGTGGCGTCACGAAGCTCCATCTCACCTCTGTCTCTGGATCTCTCTCTATATCTATATCCAGTGCTTTTTTTAATGCTCATAAACAATGCGTCATCTATACTACATATGTATGTACCAAAATATTAAGAATAGACTGTCGAGAGTTATTCTTTATTGCAAAGACTCACTGTTTCGCATGCGTATATAAGTTACTTTTATATATGTGTCATACTGTGATTTGTAAATAAGAATATATGAATCTTTGCATGTAAGAAGTCATTCTTCATTGCAAAGAACTCACAATGTGGCATGCTTGTGCATAACGCAAGCATATTGCTTTTATGTACGTATCATACTACAATTTATGATTTGCAAGTAAAGAGAAACTGTCATGCAGTTTCCGTTACAATTACTTATATATTTTGTCATGTATGCCTTGTTGCAATTGAAAGGTTGCTCCTTTGTGATCGAAATGTTACAAGTTCAATTCGTGGAAACAACCTCGTTATAAAACAAGAGAACAACTGCATACGATAAACGTTCCCCTCTTTTATGTGTTTGAGTATTAGAGCATGCATGCATAGTTTGACCAGTATTAGAACATGCATGCTTTTGAATCTAAAGACATCCTTTTAATTTATAACCCGATTGGGCAGCAGTTGTGAGTTTATAACCTAATATCTGGTTTTCTGTTAAGCCTTTGTCATCATTCGCCATTCAGTAAACCAAGTCTCCAGATGTGTAGAATCTGTGTAAGTAGGTGATTTAACTAGGTTTAGTCAGTAATTAACTAATTTCATCACACACAAAAAAACGTCAGTGATTAACTAACATCTCTAGATATTATCTTAATGTATATTTTGATGGTGGCCAATGGGTAACGGTTGAAGGATATAACTATTGATTGGGATGTGGGAAAAATGTTGCTTCCTTTCTTGCATTATTTTTCATGATATCCATTTGGATGATCTAATACAACGAAATGGATAATATCTAAAATGCTGGATCTTCGTATACGTGATTACTATGGAGATGCGACCATCAAACTGTTATAAAGTATTAGCGTTGTCTATCCTCATAATGTAAGTATGAGTAGTGTATCTTTCGATTAAGGTAAAATTTGAAGTATCAGTCATATCGTTTTCTATTTTTCAAATTAGAACATCATGTTTTGGCGTGATTATCTTCATATCTACTCTTGACTCCAACTTATGTGGCTACTTCAAAATTTGTCTGTAAATCAAACCTAAAACTTCATAATGAAAATAAGTATCACTAGACCGTACTAAGTTGACTATAAGTCAAGTCAAGAAATTAGCCACAACAAAAAACAAAAACAAAAACAAAAAGTCAAGAAGGTGACCCAAATAAATAGCGTTGGGGCCATACCATATTACGCCACCCAACGGTTATATTATATCATCTCACACTCCCACCATATATTACATTACATGAACCCGCACCAATTTTAACTCTCGGCGGTCTTTTTCTTGTCACCCATGGCCAAACCACACTCTCACTCCTCACTCCCACTCTCGCTACTACTCCTCTCACTCATCCTCACTCCTTCCGTCCAACAAACTCACAAAATCTCCACCGTCGATCTCCGCGCCCTGATCGCCATAAAAAACTCCTTCACCGACGTCCCCTCCCGCCGCGGCTCCCCCGCCGCATTCTTCTCCACCTGGAACTTCTCCGCCCCCGACCCCTGCTCCACATTCACCGGCCTCACGTGTGCCTCCGGCCGCGTCACCACCCTCACCCTCGGCACTGGCCTTTCCGACTCTCCTGGTCTCGCTGGTTCGCTCCCGCCCTCCATCGCCGACCTCACCGAGTTGACTCAGCTCATTCTCTTCCCCGGAATCGTCACCGGTCCTATTCCCTTCCAGCTAGACCGGCTCGCCAGCCTCCGAGTCATCTCCCTCACCAACAACCGCCTCACCGGCCCGATACCTCAGTCCCTCTCTCTCCTCCCCAACCTCCACACCCTCGACCTCAGCTACAACCGCCTCGCCGGACCAATTCCGCCGGGTCTGACCCGTTTACCCAAGCTCAAGGTCCTCATCCTCGCCTCCAATTCCCTCTCCGGCGAGGTCCCCTACGAAGTGTCGTCCCAGCTCCTTCACCTGGACTTAAAACGCAACGGCCTCACCGGCCCGTTGCCGCCTTCTCTCCCGACGACTCTCCGCTACGTGTCGCTCTCTGAAAACGACATGTCAGGCCCCATCGGCTCCGTCTTCGACTCGCTCGCCGATTTAGTCCACCTAGATCTCGGGTCCAACCGTTTCGGTGGGCCCCTCCCTCAAACTCTGTTCCGCACGAACCTCCAGTCCCTCCTGTTGCAACGGAACAATCTCTCCGGGTGGGTCCCGCCAGCAGGGTCCCAGCCGCCATCGTACGGCGAGGGTTCGATCGTGGATTTGAGCCACAACGTCATAACGGGTGAGCTGTCGCCGATCCTGGCGGGTGTTGAGAGCTTGTATTTGAACAACAACCGTCTGATCGGGACGGTACCGAGGGAGTACGTTAAGAGCGTGTACGTGGGGATCACCAAAACGTTGTACCTGCAACACAATTACATTTACCGGTTCGCGGTGGAGCCCGGGTCGATGTTGCCCGATACGGTGTCGTTGTGCTTAAGTTACAACTGCATGGTGCCGCCGGCGGGGATGGAGGCGTGCCCGGCCAACGCGGGAACGGATCTGTCGCGGCCGGCGTCGCAGTGCTCGGTGTTTAACTACGGCTAATGTGGAGAACTGATGATTTAGCTACTATAATTAGGGAGGTTTGAGCAACTTATTAACATTATTAATTCGTTTGTCTTAATATAGTTACAGATTTGTATTTTCCACGTTGGTATTTGTAAATAGTAAAAAGAAAAATATTATGTTCGTTTTACTTTTAGAGTGATGTTATTCCCATCCTAATATCTTATCTTCCCACCCATCTTTTAATGAAAATTTTAATTACAAATTTGTCCATTTACAAAAAGATTGATAAGGACATTAATTATCTTGTTTTGCTTAATTAAAAAAAAAATTAGGTTGGGCATGGGAGACAATTTGTCTACCTTAAACCCTAACTTATATTTTCATCCCCTTTCATTGAGAGAAGGTAAAAAAATAGCAATGGACTTCGAAGATGACGCTTCTATGGAAGAGTTAGAAGATTATGTTTCCATTGAAAATGTAGAATAATAATTTGTGTGTATGTCATTTGAATTTGTCCATCGTATTTTTAAATTTGTTCTTGTCGAATTCTTTTGAATTTGGATACCTCTGTCGTTTCTATTTGAATTGCAGACCTTAGTGGTTTTCATTTATATATTATTTGTTATATTTTTTAAGAGACAATTTTATAATTTCATATGCACGTATATATTAAAGGTTATTTTGGGAATAATAGTGAGTGAGAAAATAGCATTTTAATTTTTTTACTTTTTAAGGTGGGTGAGATTATAACATTGGTGGAAAAATAAGATAATATGATAAGTCTAGTAACTCTTTACTTTTATTAATTAATTATCGTGCCTGAGATTTGAATTTAAAATTGAATTTGACGTGCCTTTTACTTTTAAATTTGTTGCTGAGTACAATGTAATTAGCCTTCCATGTGCAACCAAAAATTCCGAGTGATTATTGGAGTAGGATTCTCTCCCCTCTTTTTGTTTTCTTTCCTTCCCTCCTCTTCTATTTGAACGATCACGGTTAAGTCACGTCAACAAATTAATTTTTTATAGCAATAGAAATAATAAATATGAGAATGTGAGAGGAGATGATGGAAGGGGATGGAAAGAAGATAAGAGAGAATCCTAGTCTGTGATTATTAGGTGACAAATAAGTTGTTACATTTTGTGATCAATAATTAGCTGACACATTAACTGTCACATTTTAATATGTTAATACTTATTTGAACAAGACTTGACTGCTGAATTGTTCAGCGAAGTTAATTCCTACTTATTTCTTCAATATTTAAAATATATTTTATGTATAAATTCTCACTCTTTAACGAAGAAGACAAAACATGAAAGAAAATAATATGTGATATAATATATTTATAACCCATAACGGATTGACGACGTGATGTGACGTGCCGTGGCAAATGTACTTTTTTTAACCATTGACATGCCATGTATGTATTTTCAAGATTATTGTGACAAGACACCCAAGGAATCATGTATATATTTTCATTCATGCAAGGGAGGGGGTAAGTATAAATACAAATATTAATGGGGCTAATAATAATATTCGTAAATGTTTGTCGTGAGAGGTGTGAGGCAGCCAAACCAAGTGCATAATTGAAGTTTGTCACGCACCAAACGGATCTCGGCATGCCAAAGCAGCTCCTTTGTGGTCCACATATCACATATCACATATCCATGCATGCACGTCACCTAGAGGCCAGAGGTCCAATGCAAAACCCAACATTAATTCACTACTCCACGAGGTACGCCAACGATCTTGTTGTTGCGTGTTTGTGGCGGATTCAGAATTTTAGTCAATAATTTATTACGCGTAGAGTGTAGTTGGAGAAAGCACCTGACCAAGATGAGCCGCATAGCAACCAAATATAGTATGGCCCATTCCCTTGTGAGATTTATGATCGCCCAGCTAGTCATGTTGCACTACCCGTCGATGGTGTTTTTGCACCAATATATACAAGTTTATAAGAAATGCTAACGTTAGTCGTGCATGACACGTGAGTGACTCATTTTCTTTATATTGATGGCTGAATCCAAGTGTTGTGGTAGCCTTTTTTCCCCAAGTTTGTGAATCCACTCAATTGGTATAAGGGAGTAGGAATATTCCCTTTTATTCTCATTCCCTTCCTTTCCCTTCTCTCACACTTTGCTTTGTGTCTTTTTGTCCTCATAAAATGTTCAATATAAAATGCTTACGTGGCTTAATCGCAATTGTTCAAGTATGAAGGGAGATAATGGTGAGATTAGGAGAGAAGATAATTCTCCTCTTGGTATAAGGGCCACAAGAAAGATAGGTCCTTATCAAGTAGTATGTTTTCAGTGTGTTGATGGTTGGGCCATGAGATATATCTCTAAGGGGTATCCCAAATCAATAAGGCCATCTCCAACCGAAGGGTCCAAATGGCTAGAGGGCCGAAAATAGCCCGAAAACCGTCTCCAACCGAGGGTTAGGCCAGAGGGCTCTGGAATCTGGGAAGGCCCCATGGAATCGGAGAGGGCTGGAAGGCTGGTTGCATGCAGCCAGCCAGCCAGTCCGGGGCTGACCATTTTTTTTTAATGTTTTGTTATTTCTGTCAGTTATAGCCGACAAGAATACATTATATTACTTAATATAAATGTATTATTGTCGGTTATAACCGACAGTAATACATTTATACTAAATAATATCAATGTATTCCTGTCGGTTATAACCGACATGATTTCTTAAGAAAAAATTCAAATGCAATAGCTAGTAGCCGTTGCATTTGATTTTTTATTTTTTTTTTACAGTTTTATTATTATTTTTTATTTACAAAAGTTTTCATATAACTTCTATTTTTTCCTATAACGTTTATTTTACAAATTTGTTTCATATTTTTTTTAAATTCCATTTTTTCCTAAAACTTCTATTTCACAAAATTTGTTTCATTTTATTTTAAGTTGTAGTTTTTAAATAATAACTTATGTTTGGCCTTATGGCCCTCTGGCTCACGGTTGGAGACGATTTTTTGTGACAGGGCTAAAACGAGCCCTCTAGTCCTCGGTTGAAGACGGAGGCAAATATGGTCATGTATTGTTCATTAAAATATTAAGGTCATCTCCAACCGATGGCTCGCCAGAGGGCTCGTTTTAGCCCTCTGGCCCTCAAAGATTTTCCAAGATATTAATATTTTAATAAACAGTACATAGCCATATTTGCCTCCGTCTCCAACCAAGGGCCAGAGGGCTCGTTTTAGCCCTGTCACAAAAAACCGTCTCCAACCGAGGGCCATAGGGCCAAACATAATGATGTCTTGCATCATATTACACGATATGATAGTGGAGGATGAGCGAGATGGGTATATTGATGGAGAGTCCGATGACAATCAGGAAGATCCAAATAGGTTAAGAAGGGCTCGTGCAAAAATATATGATAAGCCTAATTTGCCTTTCAATCCAAGAATTGGTAGTATCTCTATAGATGAGTACATGAGGCGTTATAGAATGATACGTTCTCGTGCCACAAACAAGTACCTACAACAAGATCTTGTTGCACATCTTTGGGCCCAAAGAAGCATGGAGTAGGCATTTACATTTTATGTTTTTAAATGTTTTTTAAAATGTTGTTTAAGTTTCTATTTGTATAATTTTTATGTTGGTTAATGTTATTTAATGTTGTTTCATATTGTTTAATGTTGTTTCATGTTACTTAATTTAATTTAATGTTGTATAATGACTTAGAAAGTTATAGGAAAAAAATATGAAACAAATTTTGTGAAATAGAAGTTATAGGAAAAAAAAATGGAATTTAAAAAAAAAATATATGAAACAAATTTTGTGAAATAGAAGTTATAGGAAAAAAATGGAATTTAAAAAAATATATAAAATAAATTTTGTGAAATATAAGTTATAGGAAAAACATGGAATTTAAAAAATATGAAATAAATTTTGTGAAATATAAGTTATAGGAAAAACATGGAATTTAAAAAATATGAAATAAATTTTGTGAAATAGAAGTTATAGGAGAAAAAATGGAATATAAAACAAATATTGTGAAATAGAAGTTATAGGAAAAAAATGGAATTTAAAAAAAATATATGAAACAAATTTTGTGAAATAGAAGTTATAGGAAAAAAATGGAATTTTAAAAAAATATGAACCAAATTTTGAAAATATAAGTTATAGAAAAAAAGTTATAGGAAGTTATAGAAAGAAAAAAAAGGTTTAAATTCATAAAAAAAAAAAAAAATTGAATACAACGGCTAGTGACTGGCTAGCCGTTTGAATTCAAATTAGAATTCAAATTAGTGTCAGTTTTAACCGACACTGTTAAAACTGATATTATATTAACATTGCTATTAGTGTCGGTTATAACCGACACTAATAATATAGTGTATATTATTTCTGTCGGCTATAACCGACAGAAATAACAAAGCATTAAAAAAAATAGCCAGCCCTCCAGCCCTCTCCGATCTCGTGGGGCCCTCCTTGATTCCAAAGCCCTTTGGCCTAACCCTCGGTTGGAGACGATTTTCGGGCTATTTTCGGCCCTCTGGCCCTCTGGACCCTTCGGATGGCTGGCCAGAGGGCTCGTTTTAGCCCTCTGGCCCTCCAAGATTCTCCAAGATCTTAATATTTTAATGAACAGTACAGGGCCATATTTGCCTCTGTCTCCAACCAAGGGCCAGAGGGCTCGTTTTAGCATTTTCACAAAAAACCATCTCCAACTGAGGGCCAAAGGGTCATAGGGCCAAACATAATTTATTATTTAAAAACTACAACTTAAATTCAAATCCAACGGCTAAGTGACATCAGCTAGCAGTTGGTAGCTGACATCATGCTGACGTCAGCTAGCCATTGGATTTGAATTTTTTTTTGCTATAAATAGGGTGGAGATTGGGATATAATTCACACAACTTTGAATTCAATCTATTTAAATTCAAGTTTGCAATGAATTCCAACTTTGGATCCTCTTCATATTCCAATTGGGGGTCCTCATCCAATTCCAAAATAGAAGCAAAATGGGCGCAAATGAGACGAGAAGATGAGGAGTCTGATGAAGAAGTTCAAGTAAGGAGCAACAAACAAAACATAGCAGCAGCCATGGCTGTGGCCATGATGTGTCAGCTAACTGAGGAACAACCTCAATGGGGTGGCTCTATTGCTGGTCATTCTTACAAACCATGAAACAGAGCGATGCCGCATGCCAATCTGATGAACAACTACTTTGACCCCAACTCGGTGTACGCAGAAGAGGATTTCAGACGTCGCTTCCGGATGAGGCGTCATGTCTTCGAGCGTTTAGTTTGTGATGTCCAGCAAGTCAATCCGCACTTTCGATAGAAGCGGGACCGAACAGGCCGCCCTAGTTTCTCACCTCATCAGAAGGTTACTGTTGCACTCCGAATGATGGCCTATGACTCCCCAGCTGATTCGATTGATGAAACCCATGTTATGTATGAGTCTACATGCCTTGATACTCTTCAAGAATTTTGTGACACAATTGTTCAGCTTTACAAAGACGAGTACCTCTGCGAGCCAAATCAAGAAGATTTGAATCGGCTCATTCGCAAAGCTGAAGACCGTGGGTTTCCGAGCATGATAGGGTTATTAGACTGCATGCATTGGGATTGGAAGAACTGTCCCACCGGATGGCAAAGAGGCTTTAGCGGAAGGTCGAGAAAGCCAACTGTTGTGTTAGAGGCAGTTGCCTCATATGACACATGGATCTAACATGCTTTCTTTGGAGTCCCTGGATCCCAAAATGACATTACAGTTCTTGGGCGTTCACCCCTCTTCAATAACTTGACGGAAGGTAAAACACCTCAACTTGACTACTACATCAACGGCCGTCAATACAATATGGGGTATTACTTGGCAGATGACATCTACCCAAAGTGGGCGACACTTGTCCAAGCAATTCCAAACCCTAGGAATGACACGGAAAAGTTGTTTACCTTACACCAAGAGACATATTGGAAAGATGTTGAGAGAGCTTTTGGTATTCTACAAGCATGGTGGAAGATTATCAGCGAACCGGCAAGAGGGTGGAGTCGAGAAAATTTGGACTCCATCATAATGTCTTGCATCAAATTACATAATATGATAATGGAGGATAAGCGAGATGGGTATATTGATGGAGAGTCCGATGACGACCAAGAAGATCCAAATAGGTCAAGAAGGGCTCGTGCAAAAATATATGATGAGCCTAATTTGCCTTTCAATCCAAGAACTGGTAGTATCTCTATAGATGAGTACATGAGGCGCTATAGAATGATACGTTCTCGTGCCACAAACAAGTACCTACAACAAGATCTTGTTGCACATCTTTGGGCCCAAAGAAGCATAGAGTAGGCATTTACGTTTTATGTTTTTAAATGTTTTTTAAAATGTTGTTTAAGTTTCATGTTGTATAATTTTTATGTTGGTTAATGTTATTTAATGTTGTTTCATGTTACTTAATTTAATTTAATGTTGTATAATGGCTTAGGAAGTTATAGGAAAAAAAATAGAATTTTAAAAAAAATATGAAACAAATTTTGTGAAATAGAAGTTATAGAAAAAAATGGAATTTAAAAACAATATGAAACAAATTTTGTGAAATAGAAGTTATAGGAAAAAAATGGAATTTAAAAAAAATATGAAACAAATTTTGTGAAATATAAGTTATAGGAAAAAAAATGAAGGAAATTATTGAAAAATTGAAACAAATATTATAGATGAAGGATATATTGGAAAATATATTGAAGGAAATATTGAGAAATATATTGAAGGAAATATTGAAAAATATTGAAGAAGGAAATATTGCAAATGAAGTGAAGAATTAAAAGAACTTCACCATATTTATAGAAGAAAGGAAATGTTTAAATTAAAAAAAAAAAAAACCCCAACGACTAGCTGACTCAGCTAGCCGTTATATTAAAAAAAAATTCAAACTATTAGTGTCGTTTATAACCGACACTAATAGTAAATAAATAAAAAAATTTGCCTATGAATACCTATTACAGTCGGTTATAACCAACAATATTAAAAAAATCATTCTTTAATGTTATCGGTTATAACCGACAACAATAGGAAAACTATAAAAAAAAATAAAAATAGCCAGCCCGGGGCTGGCTGGCTGGCCGAAAGCAGCTAGCCCTTTGGCCCTTTGAAATTCCGTGGGGCCCTCTCAGATTCCCGAGCCCTCTGGCCTAGCCCTCGGTTGGAGACGGTTTTAGGGCTATTTTCAGCCCTCTGGCCCTTTGGACCCTTCGGTTGGAGATGACCTAATATCTTGGAGGATTTTGAAGGGTCAGAGGGCTAAAACGAGCTCTCTGGCCAACTATCGGTTAGAGATGACCTAAGGCTTCAAGCTTTGAGAGGGTTGAAAAAGAAATATATATCGTACGCAACCTTATTTTTGTTTTGCAAATAAGCTATTTTCACAACTCAAACACATAAATCAAATAATATTTCCATGTCTCGCCAGCTCGCCAGGCCATGAGATATATCTCTGCTGGGGAAAAACCAGCTTTTAACGAAGTTAGCGTTGAAGCCAAGGAAAATGATGTCCCTCTCTCTGTCTGTCATGAAAATTATAAAACAACCATGGCAAGTGAAAAGCCTCAATCAACATCAGCAGACGAAAGCAAAGCCAAGTAAATGTACGATGATGTTCAGAAAATGTTGGGTCCATTTTACCCAAATAATTTATTTTAAAAATAAAATTTGGCAAGTAACTGTTTTCAAATTTTCATGGAAAAAGCCAGGAAAGCAGTGAAAATCACGGTACAACAACCAAACTAGGACTTACACATAATAGGTTCACTCCTATTATAACATCCTAATTCAATATTGTAATGTCATGTGAAAATTTGTATCCGTACATCATTACATTATTGAATTGGAACACTACGTGACAATAAAGCTGTTTCATGTATGTTCTCTCCAAGAACAGGGTTACTTGACATGTCAGTCTTAGAGATACCAATTGACACCATTAATGTCACCCATGTTGTCACCGGTATAAATCTCCTTGTGTATTTCACACAACTCTTCAGCCAAAATAGTTCCTGAGAATTTGAGATTAGCATAACTCCTCACTTTGGTCATTGAGATTTAAAATCAATAGAAATTGTCCCTAAGTTTGTCTATATTCAATCATTTTGGTCATTCTGTGAAAAATGTTCATTAAATACGGACCAAAATGAAAAAACCACCCCCAAAATTTATCAAATCATTTGGCCCGTTATTTATTAAATTAAGAGTATTTTTGTCATTCTGATACTTATTTAACAGAGATGTCACAGAATAACCAAAATGGTTGACGATGGACAAACTCATAAATTACTTATATCGATTTCAAATTTCAATGACCAAAGTCAGAAGTTATGCTAGTCTTAGAAATTATTTTGGCTAAATTGCCTTCACATAATCATGACCTATTCACATGGAGAGAAATATACAGCGGTGATAAAGACGGAATCTCTCCTCAAGCAAACATTGAAGAAGTAAATACAATAAGCAAGAGAAACTCGAAAGCTATTGGTGAAGAAATCATGGGGAAAAAATGTACTTTCAAATTACTTTGGAAACGAAATCATGAAAATAATTGCCGGACAATCACAGCCAAAGAAAATTTTTAGTAAAGTTTGGGCCAGTCTAGCAACTGGTACAACAAAGAACCACCATACGTTACAAGAATGTAAAAGAAGATATCTACCACCTCTGCCAATAATTTAAAGAGACTGAGAAGCTCTAATGTGTTTTCAATGACTGAGTTCTGTCAATGTCGCCATATCCTTGCAACAGGACTCTGATCTGTTGCATTTGGAAGCAGGTTCCTTGAGTAAGTTTAAGCAAGTTGAGTTGGAACACACGGTCGAATAGCACTTACGCCAGAGCATGGAAGGGCAGCAACTTATTGCACTCAAGCGTTCACATTTTATTTCGTGTGTCGTATTTCTTGTATATCTTGACTAGACGTCATCTTTCTCGCATGCGATAATCTTTATAATCTCAAATCAGCTTACTTCAGAACCATAGATTTTCATTTTTCTCCTAGCTCAGTTGGACAATTCATCCCTGTTGCGAATCTATATATGTTAGAGAGAAGGAAAACATTAGTAATTATCACCGTGAAATTTTTGACAAACGGACCTTGAAACCAAGCACATGGCATGGGACGCACCAACTGCAACAGACAGCACATTGTGGGCTCCCAGTCCATCATCCTCCATTAAAAACTTGACTTCAACAGGAGATGGTTGGATCTCCGGCAGCCCAGGTACTCCTAGCTGAGAGTCTTTGGTGTATCCCCACATATACAACTTTCCTTTATCTGTTACGAAACAAAAGATGGACACTCAGCAGGAATGTATGAAAGTTTCACGCTTACCGGTTTGAACCAAAAGCCAAAACATCTGCCTATCCATGTTCTGATTTATGCAACTAAAATTTGTTATGCTCTCTCAGACCATCTTTAAGTCTGGAATTGTTTCCTAAATATAAATATCTATGGATGACTAAACCTTCAACGAAAAACCAACCTGTTTTGCTACAATAGCACATTTATGACTCATGATAAATGCTCTGGTAGAATGTAAAATTAGAGGATGCAAGGCATTTACGCATTTGAGTGCCAGAATAAAGTATTTCTAAGACCTAATTGATTACAGTACCAATAAGGCATGAGTCATTACCTGTTATAGCTGCTGAAGATGAACCCCCACAAGCAATATAGATAACACGCTCATCAGTTAAAGCCTCAACAACTGTAGGTGTTTTCTGACTTTGTAAAGAAGAGTTGCCCAACTGACCATGACCACCATGTCCCCATGAAAGTACTTTACCTTCATCTGAAAATTAAACACCAAGAAAGAAGGACCATTAATAAGACTTAACCTTTCCAGAACTAAAGACAATAATAGTCGCTGCTGCAGTCAATTTACCGGTTAACGCAAGAGAATGATATCCACCACTTTCTATCTGAATAATACGAATGCCTGCAAGACTAGGAACTGGTTTTGGTGTCCAACCACCAACCTTATCGCCCCTTCCAAGCTCATAGTTAGAGTTTGCTGAGAAAATAACAAGAAAACGCAATAAATTAGTTTCATTAAAGTGGAGCATTTAAAGTCAGTCATAAGTCTCAAAGATGGCAACAATATCAAGAGCCAATTAGCTAAGCCCCTTAATTTAACAGTAACAACAACGCTTCCCTCACAGATGTTCCAATGGCCTCGGGATTGCTAAAATTAACTAAATCTAGCCTTTTATTATCCCCTTATGGCTATCTCCATTTGTCAAATTTACAGGTTGAAATGAACTTCCATTAACTCATTGACTAATGAATCAAATATTTTGGAGAACATTTGAAAACAATAACACCATTTCCTACAACAATTATACAAAACTTACTCAGCATTGGCAGTATGTGGTTAAGTTACAGTAAATAAATTTAATTCACTTGTATAAGAAAGAAGCAAACACTTTCCGCATAAGAGGCTGCAACCTTACCTCCCCAATTCCAAAGTTCCCCATCTTCTGTCAGTGCCATTGTGAAAAAACCTCCGCAAGAAACAGCAGTCACAGGCATAGGTAATGCTTTTACTTTGGAGGGTATGCTGAGTCCACCACCCTCGTTTGGGCCTCGATTAGGACCAAGTCCCAATCTACCATCCCCTTCATCTCGACCCCAAGTATAAAGTTCTCCTACAAGCTACATCCAATTAGTAATACTAATAGCCTATTATATGTAACGACAAATAAAACATATAAACATAATCTTCATACTGGAATACGAATGCAGAAAGCCAGAAAGGAGTGAGAAACGGAAAAGCATGCCATCTGCAACATACTAGTTTAAATTCTTCCTATCCTAGCGGTTGGAGTCCATTAATTTGTTGCATCCACGCAGTACCACATTTACTCCAGTAAAAAATAACTGCAACAAACCTGATTCCGTGATGGCACCAGTATGCGTCCCACTAGTCGAAATATGACATATTTTCCCACTCCACGATCCTTCTACCAATCTAGGGAACAACTCTCTAGTATAAACAGAATGCCCAAGTGCACCAAAACCACCATAACCCCTGCAAGCTTCATGTTTAATGACAACCATGAGTCGATAGAGCAATATGGTCAATGAACATAAAGATTTGTAGCACACACGAAAACAATATAATTATATCAAACTTATGGAGTAAGTGTTAGAATTTGATAAAATTCATGCGGGTTGGATAAGTAAATAGTAAATTGGTCTTTCAACTTATAATAAGCAAATGTTTTGGGCAATTTTACTCATAAAAAAAGAATTTTTAACTGCATATAGTTGAGAGTAGAAACGATTACTCTTGCGAAGAAACGAACTTTACAAGTTATGGGCTGACTCTTCTCAATGCCACAATATGTTCTATACAGGTAAACCGTGAATTCAATACAATACTTCCTCTTTCAATAAGATCAAAGCAGTAAATATTTGTGCAAATTGAAAACAACAAAGAAAACCGAATTGATTGCAATCAACAAAATGCAGGGCAACACATCCTGTGATAAACTGCTAGAGATGTGTAATCTTTACTATTGTACTGACCAAGTATAGACCTCCCCGGTGGCGGTGAGCGCCACCGAATGCAACCCGCCAAGCGCCACAAAGCGAACCGAATCCAAATTCGGGTTCAAAGTGGGGAGAAACAGAGAATTCTCATGCCCAAAACCAAGTCGACCGCCGTCGCCTTTACCCCAAATCCAAACCTTACCGTCTACCAACAGCGATGAGTGGAACAAGCCACAAGAAATACCCACCTCCACAACACCGCTGTCGGCATTGTTCTTTTGATTTGAGCAATTGGGTGCTTGAATTCGGCCCTGGGTTGGTGAAAGAGTGAAGGATGAGGTGGGAACGACGAGGTTGGCGACTGGAGTTGGGTAGAGCCGGATTTCTTCGATGCCGCCGCCGAGCTGGCCGGAGGCGCCTCTGCCCCATGAGAGGAGTTGGAGGGTTGTGGTGGGGACGGCGTCGTTTTGGGTGGTGGTGGGGGCGGCGGTGGGTTCGTAAAGGGTGGGGATTTTGGAGGTGGTGGTGGTGGAGAAGGGCGAGGAGGAAAGGCGGCGATTGAGGTATGCGAAAGAGCGGTGGCGGAGAGACAGACGGACACTCATGTTTACTGCTTTGTTCTCCTAAATGAAAATGGAGGGTTTTAGAAAAGGGTTTAACAACCATGGATTTGACACAAGTTCTTTTTTAGGGTAAAAGTATTTACTACCCTCCCTCATGTTTCGTGGTTTTTAAGATTTAGTACATCAAGTTTTTTTCGTCCCAGAGTTATACTTAAAGTGTAAATTTTGGGACAGTCTCATACATCCGTTAGTCAAACTGTTAATTCTTTCGTTAATTGATATATTTCGTTAACTGATAATGTAGCACCCACGTAGATTAAATTTCTTTAAATAAATAATAAAATAATATTAATTTTTTTTAAAGGGTCTTCTTCTACCTCCCCTACCCCATCCCCGACACCCCATCCATTCTCCCTCCCTCATCCCTCCCTCACTTCTCTTCTCTGCACCCACCCAACCCTCATCTCCTCTCTGACAGCCCCGTGAGCTCGAACCTTCGAGCCCCACCTTGGCAAAAGACACTGGCTTTTCCTAATTTTTCAACCCATCTTCATCTGTACCGTCTTCTTCTCCGGCACCTGCCTCGCTGTTCTCAATTGGGTTCATCCTCCTGGTGAACAACTCGTCAGTTTCCAAGTTCGCCATGAACTTAATCGCAGCCACTTCGTAGAGAACCAGCGACGGGATGACCGAGGCGGAGGAGAAATCGACGTCGCCGTCGGAGGCATGCCACAGCTTCGATCTCGTCGCAAATCTGAAGGCGCACGGCTGAAGATGGAGGGGGAATGGTGGATTCGCAGGGACTAGGATCCTCGCGCGGATCTTTCTCTGCGGATCCAGTGGGGATCAATCCATCCGAACCATTCAGCTCATATCTTACGGCCCAAGATTATTTTGAATTTTTTTTTCAGCTTCTCCGTTTCTTTCTATCCCTTCGTCCCCAAACCCCTCGACATTCGTTTTTCTTTTCCCATTCCAAAAGGCAAAAAGGAAGGATTAATCAAAGAATTAACCCATCAAACAACCCAAAAAAGCAAAAGACTTCTCATATACCCAAGAATTAATCCATCCATTTCCCATAAAACACAAATAAAATCTTTAGCGCCTGCAGTGGTTTCAAGCAAGAATAGGGAAAAATTAACGGAAATGGATTTGGGAAAAATTTCAAGGGCAAACTCCATAGATGAAGAATTCAAATTCTACAAATCGGTATGATAGGCATATCATTCGGCCCGCTTCATTTTCCCCTTCGATCCCTCTGCCGGTGACCGATCTAGTCTTCGTACACCATCATCGCCGGTGGCAGCGAGAGGAAGATGGGTCTGCTGGTAGTGACGGCGAAGGTAACAAGGTCTGCGCTGAGCTTTTCCCTCCGTCCCCTAAACCTCTGTTGAGGATTACTTGGTCGTGAGGGCAACCTTGCAAGGGTTGTTGGGTAGTTTTAGGGTGAGAGAGCAAGAAAAAAACAGCAGGAAAGGAAAAAGAAGGAAGAGGCATCGCCAGCGCCTTCCTTCTTTATGACATAAATTGAAATTTTTATTTTTAAATTTTTGTAATTTTTATTTTTTAATTTTTTAATTTTTAATATCCACGTGGGACCCTTATTGACACGTGACGTCCAATCATTGTTCACGTGGGTGTCATGTCATCAATTAATGGAAGACTTAACAGTTTGACTAACAGATGTATGAGACTGTCCCAAAATTTACACTTTAGGTATGACTCTGGGACGAAAAAAACTTTATGTACTAAATCTTGAAAACCACGAAACATGAGGTAGTAAACAGTCTTTTGCCCTTCTTTTTTATTATTTGAGTTATTTTTCAAAGGCTAAATAACTAAAATGGTCATTAAGATTTGCATAATCAATAGAAATGATTCTTTAGATTGAAAATCAATAGAAATGATCCCTAAGATTTGATAACCATTTCATTTTCGAAATTTTCAGTTTAAGAAAAAAAATGAAATGGTTATCATATAGCCCGTAAATGTTGATCAATACAATGCACTACACGAAGTAAAAGACGGATAAAAGTACTGATTCTAAATGTAGAGACTCGGGATCCAGTAAATTGATCATAACTCAACTCAGTTTAGAAATACCTTCCCAAGTATATAGCTTCTCCTAAAATAAACAATCCCATAATAGCCGCAACAATCGTAGCCAGGGGTCTAAATGCTGTCATGAAAACTTGACCTCTTGTTTTTGCTACCAAAGTTTGCAGATAAATCACAACTCCCTGCAAAAAAAGGTTTCACCTCCTCAGATTTCCATGAGCTGAGCAGTAAAAACATTAGACAGTTAAAAGACCAGTCTTCGGAGTTTGGATTCTTACACTATACATAGGAGCAAGAAGTGTAATGTTCCATGATAACTTCCAAGAGGATGCTTTGTGATCGAGAATCGCTGCCATGATCCCCGTGAGTAAAGTCCTCGATAAGCAAGTGAGTAAGGTAAGCGTGATTGGTGCTGGAAACATTTCAATTGTTACCGTCTGCATCAATAATATTACGTGGCTATGAGAATTGTGACAAAACTTGTATAAGCTGTAGGTTTTTTGAGCACCTGTAAGATGTATATTGAAGTTTTATATATTTATTTCATGACTAAAATTGTTACAAGTTGCAGCATATAAGGAAGAAGAAACGTGAAGAAGAGAGCAGGGAAGATGGCAGCTAAGCCAACATCATGATGACATGCAATCCCTCTAAAACTTAATCTAATATCCTGCTTTTGCTTTACAGCATGAAGAGCCGAAAGCAAAGAATAAAAAACAGTAAGTGAGGGGGGAACCGAAAGTAACAACACCACTAGACAAAAACTTTCTAATATTTTAACCCTACTTTCAATGATGACTGATGACATCCAATACTCCCCCTCAAGCTGGATCCAGTAGGTTGATGGATCCAAGCTTGGAGAGGAGCCTTTGAAACTGATGGGAAGCCAGAGGTTTAGTGAATATATTAGCCAGCTGATTGAAGCTTTTTACGTAATGCGTCTGAATCACCTGCGACTGTACTTGTTCACAGATATAGTGACAGTCGACTTCAATATGCTTCGTCCTCTCGTGAAAGACGGGGTTTGATGCTATGTGCATGGCAGCCTGGTTGTCACAAAATAATGTCATTGGTTGAGCTGTGAACACTCCTAAGTCACATAAAAGTCCTTTTAGCCATATCAGCTCACACGCGGTTGAGGCCATTGCACGATATTCAGCTTCAGCACTTGATCTTGCGATGACAGTTTGTTTCTTGCTCTTCCACGTGACCAAGTTTCCACTAACAAAGGTACAGTAACCCGTGGTGGACTTGCGATCGATTGCGTTTCCTGCCCAATCAGCATCACAGTACCCCATGATTTGAGTGTTGTCATTCTTTGCCATAAGGATGCCACGACCAACAGACCCTTTTAAGTAACGTAAGATCCTTTTGACAAGGTTCAGATGCTCGATGGTGGGAGAGTGCATGAACTGACTGGCGATACTTACTGAATGTGAGATGTCTGGTCTGGTGATCGTTAGGTAGATCAGTTTGCCGACAAGCCTCTGATATAAGCTGATATCCGAGAGTGACGTGCCTCCCAAGTCAAGCTTGAGCTTGCTATCAAGAGGGGTAAGTGCAGGCTTAGCATCACTCATATTAGCATCTTTAAGTAGGTCCATGACGTATTTTCGTTGATTAAGAAATAGTCCCTTGTAAGAAGATGCCATTTCGATTCCAAGGAAATACTTCAACACCCCAAGATCTTTGACTGCAAATTTTTGTTGAAGTGACTGTTTGAGTGTGGTGATTTCAGCAGCATTATCACCTGTAATTATTAAGTCATCCACATATATTAACACAACTAATTTGCTCGCAGCTCTTGTGCGAACAAATAATGATGAATCTGCATTACTCCTTTTGAAACCAATGCTATGAAGAACGGTACTTAGTTTTGCATACCAAGCACGTGGCGATTGCTTCAATCCATAAATTGACTTATGTAACTTACACACCAAATTAGGCTTTTGGCTTTGAGGGTGTCCTGGTGGCAATCTCATATAGACTTCTTCTTCAAGATCACCATGTAGAAAGGCGTTCTTCACGTCCATTTGGTACATAGACCAACCTTTATTGACCGCAACAGACAATAGAACCCTTACTGAGTTCATTTTTGCAACAGGAGCAAATGTTTCCTTGTAATCCACCTCAAATGTTTGAGTGAATCCTCGAGCCACCAGCCTGGCTTTATGCCTCTCAATCGAACCATCAGAATTAAACTTGATCTTATAGATCCACTTGCAGCCCACTGCCTTTTTTCCTTGTGGAAGTTTGGTGATGCTCCAGGTTTTGTGTTGGTCTAGTGCTTTGAGTTCATCTCTCATTGCTTCTTTCCACACAACTTGGTTATTAGCCTCATAAAAGTTTTGAGGCTCACTGTGACTTGAAATATTGTTAAGAAAGGCAGCATGAGATGGAGTTACCTTTTGATACGACACGCAATTTGAAATTGGATGCCTCGGTTTATATGTGACAAAATCTTGAAACCTTGTGGGAGGTTGTCTATCACGCCGAGGATTGCGTCGAGGTTCTGGGAGGTTTATCTCATCCTCGTTCAAATTTTCATCCACACCTTGAGGATTTTCTTGGTTGCCGTTGTCATCATCATGCA
Source organism: Malus sylvestris (assembly GCF_916048215.2). Classification (NCBI taxonomy): domain Eukaryota; kingdom Viridiplantae; phylum Streptophyta; class Magnoliopsida; order Rosales; family Rosaceae; genus Malus; species Malus sylvestris. The sequence goes on from NC_062268.1 coordinate 11,007,460, forward strand.
CAGAACTATCAGGATGAGTACCTTCATTATTGACTTCAATGAGAGGTGTAGAAGATTCATCAATGTGGTCATGGTTAGTACCTCTGTCATTTAAAACATCTTGAGTACAGATTCTTGGTAGAGGAATTAGGTCTAAGATGCACTCCCCCTGACTTGTGGCTTCATGTGATTTGCTGAAAAAAGGGTTAGCTTCATGAAATCGAACATCTTTAGATACAATTATTTTTCTTAGTTGAGGATCATAGCACTTATATCCTTTTTGTGTTGATGAATAACCAAGAAAAATACATTTGAGAGCTCTAGGATCCAATTTATCTCGATGGTGTGACTGTATATGAACAAAACAGACACAACCAAAGACTCTAAGATGTGAAAGGTCGATTTTTCTTCCTTTCATGACTTCAAGTGGAGATTTAAACCCCAAGACTCGGCTAGGAAGTCTATTGATGATGTACACAGCCGCCATGACTCCTTGTGACCAAAATCTCTTTGGTACGTTCATTTGTAACATTAATGCTCTCGTTTTTTCCAGTATGTCACGATTTTTTCTTTCAGCTACACCATTTTGTTGAGGTGTGCCGACACAACTTGTTTGATGCATGATACCGTGCTTGCTCAAATATAATGACATGATATGGGACATATATTCGGTGCCATTGTCAGATCTTAAGGTTTGAATTTGAGAGGAAAAATGATTCTTAACAAGATTGTGAAAATCCTTAAAAACTTCAATCACTTCACTCATAGACTTTAAAAGGTATAACCAGGTGGCTCTAGAGAAATCATCAACAAACGTTACATAATACTTATAACCATCAAAAGATTCAAACGTTGGTCCCCATACATCTGAGTGAACTAGTTCGAAAACTTTACTAGTCCTAGATAAGGATGAGGTAAAAGGTAATCTGGTGGCTTTAGACAAATGACATGTTTCACACAAAATTAAATCATTTCCTAAGTTTGGAAACAAGGATGACAAAACAGGTTGGGCAGGATGAGCTAAACGTTGATGCCACAATTGACTATCTTGGGATGGACTGGACTTGGCTTGAAATCCTCTGGGACTGCTTTTTGATATGTAATAGAGGCCATCAAGGTAAAACCCTTCACCAATCGTCTTCTTGGTGAGGCAATCCTGAAAAATGACATTGTGAGGGGAGAAAATGGCTAAACAATTTAAGGTATTAGTGATTTTTCCCACAGATAGAAGTTGAAATGGAAAAGAAGGAACAAATAAGGCTACTGACTCAATTTTGTCCGACATTAAGTTGATATTTCCCTTCCCTAAAACCTTAGAACTCTCACCATTGGCAGTTGAGACTTGAGAAGGTTTTGAAAAATTTTCAAACTTGTGAAACTTAGAAACATGGTTGGTCATATGATCTGTGGCACCCGAATCAACAATCCACAAATCATGCATCATATTTACATTAAGAGCAGTTTTGAAAGCAGTCATGATACCTTGCATGTCATCTCGGGTCATGTGTTGTGTGTCTGTCAGAAATCCAGCGAACTTGCCTAGCAAAGCTATTGAATTTCCATCTTCAAAGCCAACCTCTTTCTTGCTTTGAAGATACACTGCAAACTCATTTATGAGTGCAGCTGGATTTGCAGTGAAATTCTTGAGTGCATCAGAACCATGAGATGTTGAGGCAGTTGCATTGTTGGCTCTGTGTGGTGCACGGTTCAGTCTTTGTGAGCCCTTGTTATCCTTCATGAACTCTGGCTTTAATTCTGGATGTAAAATCCAGCATGTCTCCTTAACGTGACCAGTATAGTTGCAGTGTTGACACTTTAAGTGTGGATTCTTCACTTTGTATTTTCTTTCGTTGGCTAGATAAGCCCTTGCTTCAGTTACACCGGTCTTTGTGCCAATGTTCATGACTTTCCTTCGTACTTCTTCACGTTGGATTGTTGCACATACGCTGGTGAAGGAAGGTAGATCGGGGTTCATGAGTATGTGGCTTCGTAGGTCTTCGTATCCTGAATCGAGGCTTGACAAGAGTTGGAATATCTTGTCTTCTTCTGCCCTTTTTAGTAGCAAAGACGCCTCAGTTGTATGAGGCCGATACATTTCCAGCTCATTCCACATGCTCTTCATGCTGCCCAGAAGTTGAACAAAGGGCTTTCCTTCTTGTTGTAGGTTGGAAATGTCCTTCTTCAATTGAAACACACGTGCAGCATTGTTCTGGCTGCCATACATCTCCTTGACTGTCTCCCATAGCTTGAATGATGATTCAGAATAACTGAATATTTCAGCTAGTTTACGTTCCATGGAATTTAGGAGCCATGACATAACTAGCTGATCCTTGCAAAGCCAGATTTCATAAGTTGGTGAGGAAACATCTGGGACTTCGATGCTTCCATTTATGAACCCTAGCTTGGATCTTCCACCTAGGGCAAGACTCACTGCTCTCGACCAAGGTAAGTAATTAAACTCATTTAACAAGACCGAGCTTAATCTTTGATTTGGATTTACATCCACCTCAGACACGGTTGAGGAGGAAGGCTGGGGATTTTCATCTCCAAACGAATAAGAATGTTCTTCCGCCATGTCGGAGATGGAATACGATCAGCTAGAAGAAATGCAGAAGCAGGTTATTTTTCCTGCTCTGATACCATATTGAAGTTTTATATATTTATTTCATGACTAAAATTGTTACAAGTTGCAGCATATAAGGAAGAAGAAACGTGAAGAAGAAAGCAGGGAAGATGGCAGCTAAGCCAACATCATGATGACATGCAATCCCTCTAAAACTTAATCTAATATCCTGCTTTTGCTTTACAGCATGAAGAGCCGAAAGCAAAGAATAAAAAACAGTAAGTGAGGGGGGAACCGAAAGTAACAACACCACTAGACAAAAACTTTCTAATATTTTAACCCTACTTTCAATGATGACTGATGACATCCAATAATGTAGAATGCAGATAATGCAAAATATGAAACAAGAAGGACAAGAGAGCCCTTTATCCAGTCTCTGTCTATGGATGGTTTTGAGGTAGCTGCAGTTCGATGGGAGTCTTCAATGTGCATTGAAATCACAGCAATGCCCTTGTATAGGGTCATCAGCGTCGCGCCAGCAAACCCAACAAGAGTTCCCCCAGTCTTTGTTTGCATGCCAAGCTTCCCAATATCGAATTTCTCCATCCTGAGTACATCATGATGTAAATCCTTAAAATCCTAATGCAATAATCATATGACTTCTACGTGTGACCAAATGGATTGCATTACCTGCACAAAACTGCTATGATAAAGGTAATACATGGAATAAGGTTGCTCATGGCAGTTCCAAAAGCCGCTGAAGTTTACTCAAGTCCCATGTAATTCAATGTTCTTCCTAACACTCCTCTAAGATAGACACGAAAATTTAGAGGATTAATCAGAATTAGATTACTTGTTCTAAGTTTAGCAAGTTTCTCACCTAAGGAAGCCCAAGAAGAAGACATTTCGCAAGACTGGAACACTGATTTTGCTCTTGTTTTGTCTGCCATGAGATAGGTTACGCTTAATGAGAGGAGAAATTCACATCGGATACAACATAAACAAAAATACAAGAAGAATGAAAACTATATTGACCTCTCGAAAATTAAGGCAAGAAGAGCAGTTGCTAGAGTTCTGAAAACATGTGCATAAACCACAAGCACATAACAGCTCATGCCTTTGTCTAGAGAGACCTTGGAGACAACACTGAACCCTGCAAAGCATATGTTAGCCACTTTCGAGCTGTTTTCCTGCCAAACCATGACAAGTTAGCCATCAAGAAAGGTACCATTATCTTCTTCTCGTCGAGAAGTATGATTTTCGTTTTTTGAATCACTCGATTTCATTGAGTATTGAAGAAGTTATGAACGTTTAAAGTTTACCCAGTTTCCAACGAGTTTTCCAGTTTTCCCGCGGACTAGTCACCTTTCAAGCTATTTTTCGGCCATCTCTGGCAACCATTGGGCTTCCAAATAGGTATAATCTTGTTCTACACTTTCCTATCTTCATTTTGATATATTATCATTATGGGTCGAATTTGGTTCATAAACGATTGAGTTACGAAGCTTTGAAAATTGCCCAAAGAGTTTTTAACGGAATAACCAAAATCATGGATGGTGGACAATCTCAGGGACCATTTCTATTTATTTTCAATCTAAGGGACCATTTCTATTGATTATGCAAATCTCAATGACCGTTTTGACTTTTTAGCCTTTTTCAAAAGAGCAAATTCGAATTTGAGTGTAGAATCATAGCATAGCAAAAACGGCTATGACTACGTTTGTACTAACATTTAACAAAGATTTATTGTATATTTTATTGATTGTAGACATGTAAATTTCGTTGCATACAAATGATGCATCACAAAGTTCCATGTGGCATATAACTCATCACAAATGGATAAGTCATCAATGACATGTGACATAAATCAAGCAAAGGAAGAATAAAACTTCCCCAAAAGTCGGCAAAAGGGGGAAGAAATCCTTTAAAATCGGCAAGGGGCTCAAATTGTTCCCGAAACCGGAAATAAAGATAAAGCATCTTCACAAAATAAGCAAGAATAGAAGATTACTCACAAAATAGGTAAGAAAGCCTTATAATTCGGCCAAGCAAGGGAAAGTTGCTGAAATTAAGACACAAAACATGCCTAAATTCTCCCATGGACGAATCAAGACATAAATAAAAGCCAAATCCATCCAAATGCAAGTTTTGAGAAGTCTATAAATATAAGGTCCCAAGACAAGCATAAGGTAATTTTCTACATTGAAGGGCCATAATTCTCACAAAAGGAGAACCTCTGCCAAATCTTTGAAGACTAATACGTTGCCAAAGCTCTCTTCAAAGAACGCACAACCAAGGCCGAAGCTTTCTTTCGACCAAAGCCGAAGTATTCCCTTGAAGAATCAACAAGCACTTGTGCCGATTCCTTCAAGACTTTGTTGCAAGCTCAAAACTTGTAACGATGTTTGATTCAAGATCAAGTCGTCAAGACCCTTGAATCAACGAAATCCTACATCAACACTACCTTTGCTGCAGGTGAAGACCATCCAAGTGTTGTTTGAAGCTCAAAACTTGAAGCAATCATTCAATCGTTCATCCGAGATCAAGTCATCGCGACTTTTGGATCAACAACCTATGCATCTATATCAAATTTGAAGATCGAATCAGAGAAAAATTGTAAACAGAGATTGTTCATCAATACAAATCTACTTTGTACACGTGTTCTTATTTCATTCGTTACAGAATTTTCGTGTTTACATTGATATTGGAAGATGTCTGAAGTTCGAATCTCCTATCTGTTAATGAACAAATATTAAATTAAAACGACAATGATCTCAACTATCGTTTGATTAGTGTGACCATTTGGTTAATAAGTTAATTGACATCCACAAGTTAAACCCCATGCCAAGTTTAATTAGGAGTCTTTTGGACCTACAAGTCTCCCACTTGTTAGGCATGTATCCTTAGTCATGCATCAATTGCTTAATTAGCCAAGAAGGAGTGTTTCTTGAATTGTTGTAATACTAAAGTCCCACCCTTTTCAACTCTTGTGCATTTTCAGCAATGTGGGAGCTGTGTAGACAGCTCTTTGCACACAATTCTATGCCGAAACGAAATCAAGAAATAGAAATGAAGCTATTTAACATGTTCTCTTGTATTATATCCGCACATTTTTTGTATCATATCGGTGTTCTTTTCAAAAGTTGACGAATGATACACGTATGTATTCGCTTGTACACCGTAGATAGTTGTAACTTGATAAATAATTTACATGAGAAGGAACAATTTCATGTATTGTGCAAAGAGCTTGACCTGAAATAGCTCTTGTGAGTAGTCACAAAGCACTTGGTTTTCTTTTTAAAGGTTAGTCAAGTGAATCAACTTAGCAAGTCTCATTAATTTACATCCTTAATTGCCCCCAAAATTGATATAAAAGGCAAGTCACCGAGAAGAATTTGGCATTTGCAAAGGAGAATGCAAATGGAAGAGCAACTAGGAGACACAGCAATCGAAGGAAACAGTAGGCGGGAGAGAGTAATCGAGAAGTTGAAACCATACATCCTCTGCATATTTTCTAACATATGTTTTGCAGGGTTCAGTGTTGTCTCCAAGGTCTCTCTAGACAAAGGCATGAGCTGTTATGTGCTTGTGGTTTATGCACATGTTTTCGGAACTCTAGCAACTGCTCTTTTTGCCCTAATTTTCGAGAGGTCAATATAGTTTTCATTCTTCTTGTATTTTTGTTTATGTTGTATCCGATGTGAATTTCTCCTCTCATTAAGCGTAACCTATCTCATGGCAGACAAAACAAGAGCAAAATCAGTGTTCCAGTCTTGCGAAATGTCTTCTTCTTGGGCTTCCTTGGGTGAGAAGCTTGCTAAACTCAGAACAAGTAATCTAATTCTGATTAATCCTCTAAATTTTGGTGTCTATCTTAGAGGAGTGTTAGGAAGAACATTGAATTACTTGGGACTTGAGTACACTTCAGCGGCTTTTGGAACTGCCATGAGCAACCTTATTCCATGTATTACCTTTATCATAGCAGTTTTGTGCAGGTAATGCAATCCATTTGGTCACACGTAGAAGTCATATGATTATTGCATTAGGATTTTAAGGATTTACATCATGATGTACTCAGGATGGAGAAATTCGATATTGGGAAGCTTGGCACGCAAACAAAGACTGGGGGAACTCTTGTTGGGTTTACTGGCGCGACGCTGATGACCCTATACAAGGGCATTGCTGTGATTTCAATGCACATTGAAGGCTTCCATCGAACTGCAGCTACCTCAAAACCATCCATACACAGAGACTGGATAAAGGGCTCTCTTGTCCTTCTAGTTTCATATTTTGCATTATCTGCATTCTACATCTTACAGGTGCTCGAAAAACCTACATCTTATACAAGTTTTGTCACAATTCTCATAGCCACATAATATTATTGATGCAGACGATAACAATTGAAATGTTTCCAGCACCAATCACGCTTACCTTACTCACTTGCTTATCGGGGACTTTACTCACGGGGATCATGGCAGCGATTCTCGATCACAAAGCATCCTTTTGGAAGTTATCATGGAACATTACACTTCTTGCTCATGTGTATAGTGTAAGAATCCAAACTCCGAAGACTGGTCTTTTAACTGTCTAATGTTTTTACTGCTCAGCTCATGGAAATCTGAGGAGGTGAAACCTTTTTTGCAGGGAGTTGTGATTTATCTGCAAACTTTGGTAGCAAAAACAAGAGGTCCAGTTTTCATGACAGCATTTAGACCCCTGGCTACGATTGTTGCGGCTATTATGGGATTGTTTATTTTAGGAGAAGCTATATACTTGGGAAGGTATTTCTAAACTGAGTTGAGTCATGATCAATTTACTGGATCCCGAGTCTCTACATTTAGAATCAGTACTTTTATCCGCCTTTTACTTCGTGTAGTGCATTGTATTGATCAACATTTACGGGCTATATGATAACCATTTCATTTTTTTCTTAAACTGAAAATTTCGAAAACGAAATGGTTATCAAATGGTCCCTGGATCTTTAGGTGGCTGATTTTATATGAATTCATTTAGTCTGGGATCTTCAATTTAACACACCTTAACACTTTTGAACATTTTCAGTATTTTAGGGGCTTTCTTGATCGTTTTTTGTTTGTCTGCAACTCTTTGGGGGAAAGAAAAGGGAGAAATCGAAAGTGAATAATTCATTGGAAGATGCTGTGTCCCAACATGAAGCTAGTGATTACAACAGCACATGATCTTTACTATTCAACTTGTGATCTAGATGCATGTACATTTGAAATCTTTGGTCAAATGTTGCACAAATGCAAGTTTTTTTCTTCAGAAATAAAATTCGTTCATTCAAATGGAAAAACCTCTAGTATAATCAGTTTCAATAAAATCAAATAACAGAGTATTAATAGCTACGTTAGAGATGGACCTATCCCAAATATGCATGTTTTGATTGGAAACGCCCATATTCGCAATCTCCCTGAAGACATGCATCCTTTTGATACAGAGGAAAGAGGAAGCCAACCATCGAATATCGTCAATGATTGGTTTAAGTCTCCAGGGGATGCTACATAATTAAATCCAAAACGGCATCGATAACAAGTTTGGTGTAATATTTTGCCTCGAGAAGCTTTGTATGCCTGACAATTTGATTCATTTACCAGAAGTTGCTATTGTGAATTTTCGTTGAATTGTTTTTCTATAAAAAAAAAAAAAAGAGACTATTGAAGGAAGGACCACCAAGGAAGGACCACCGGTTATTATTTTTGACTACTCATGATTAGGGTCAACTCCATTAGGGTTTTTTATTTAGTTAATAGCCTTCTTTTTCTTCTTGTTCTTATTCATCATTTCAAGTGCCGTGTGGCTCCCTATGTCTCAAGGAAGATTAGCTGTCTTGCATGCTTTTAGGAGAGAGAGATGATTTGCATGATTTAAGGAGATTAGTGTGGCATTCTATGATGGCTGTCGAAAGTGTTGAGTGCATGGCATCCTATGCTGGCTGTCATGAGTGTTGAGTGCAGTTTGCAACTCACTCAAACTCTTATATATATTTTGTGTAACCTTTGTATGAATATATAGAAATATAATAGACATAATACCACAAAAAGCTACATGGTATCAGAGCGGGCATCATTCTGAGCCTGTTCTGTATATCGAAACTGCTGTGTTAATTTTTCAAAAACAATGGCAGATGGAAGTCCAGAGGATGTAAGCATCATTGCTTCTCCATCTATAAGCGCATCTGAAATGGATATCAATCCAAACCAACGTCTAAGTTCAGTGTTATTGAATGAGTTTAATTATTTGCCATGGGCAAGGGCTGTTAGTCTTGCTCTCGGTGGAAGATCCAAGCTTGGTTTCATCAATGGCAGTCAACCTGCACCAGATGCTTCTTCTCCAGAATTTGGAGGATGGCTATGTAAAGATCAACTGGTCATGTCATGGTTGTTAAATTCTATGGAAAGGAAGGTTGCTGAAATCTTCAGCTATTCCGAGTCGTCTCTCACTCTTTGGACCACCGTGAAGGAGATGTATGGAAATCAAAACAATGCAGCTCGCATCTTTCAACTCAAAAAGGATATCTCCAATATACAGCAAGAAGGTAAAAGCTTTGTTCAACATCTTGGTTATTTGAGAAGCATGTGGAATGAGTTAGATGTGTACAGACCTCACACTATTGATTCCTCAGTGCTCCTTAAAAGAACTGAAGAAGATAAAATTTTTCAATTATTGTCTAGCTTAAGTTCAGAATATGAGGATTTGAGAAGTCACATTCTCATGAACCCGGAGCTACCATCTTTCACTAGTGTCTGTGCAACTATCCAACGTGAGGAAATAAGGAGAAAAGTCATGAATAATGGTATAAAAACCAACATGACAGAAGCTAGGGCTTACCTGACAAATGAAAAAAGGTATAAAGGGAAAAATCCTCATTTGAAGTGCCTACATTGTGACAACATCGGGCATGTGAGAGACAAGTGCTGGATCCTACATCCAGAACTCAAACCTGACTTCATGAAGGATAAATCCGCACCCAAGACAAGTCGAGCACACCCTCGTGCCAACACTGCAACATCTTCATCTAGCAACAGTTTTGATACCTATCAACAGTTCACTGCAAATCCTGCCACCCTGTTAAATGAGTTCGCAGCGTATCTCCAACAAAAGAAGGGAAGAAAGGAAGGATCTGTTGATCATGAAGATGGAAGTACTACTGCATTGATGGGCAAATTTGCAGGTTTTTTAGCTGATGCTGATTGTGTACCTCAGACAGATTTGAAAGGTATTGTAACTGCTTTCCAAACTGCTCTTAAAATAAATGAGTTACATGATTTTTGGGTTGTAGATTCTGGTGCCACAGACCATATGACTAATCAAATGTCAAAGTTACATAAATTTGAGAAACTACATAATCATTCACATGTATCTGTTGCTAATGGTGAAGGTGCTAGGATTGTAGGAAAGGGAAAAATCCATCTGATATCTGATCAAATAGAGTCTACGGCCCTATATGTCCCATCTTTTCCATTTCAACTTCTCTCAGTGGGAAGAATCACAAATTCCTTAAATTGTTTGGCCATTTTTTCACCAAAAAATGTCATTTTTCAGGATTGTATAACCAAGAGGACGATTGGTGAGGGGTTTTTCATTGATGGTCTCTATTACATATCGAAAAGCTCTTCCTGTGGGTTCCATGCCAAGTCAAAATCCATCCATAACTCCATTCAAGCTGTCTCCTTGTGGCACCAGCGACTAGGCCATCCATCTCAACCTATCTTGTCCACCTTATTTCCTGATTTAGGCAAAGAATCAACCCACTGTGAAACTTGCCATTTGTCAAAGGCAACAAGACTACCACTAGGGTCTTCGATGTCTAGAGTTTTTCAACCTTTTGAGCTTGTACACTCTGATATATGGGGACCTTCAAGTGAATCATTTGATGGTTATAAATATTTCATAATTTTTGTTGATGATTATTCAAGAACCACCTGGTTATATTTGTTAAAATCAAAAAGTGAGGTGATGGAAGTGTTTAAAGACTTTCACAACCTTGTTAAAAATCATTTTTCTTCTCAAATCAAAACCCTAAGGTCTGATAATGGCACCGAATACATGTCCCAAGTCATGACTCAATATTTGAGTAACAATGGAATCATACATCAAACTAGTTGTGTTGGCACACCCCAGCAAAATGGTGTTGCCGAGAGAAAAAACCGTGATCTCCTTGAAAAAACTAGGGCATTGATGTTACAAATGAATGTACCAAAACGTTTTTGGTCTCAAGGCGTCATGACAGCTGCTTACCTGATCAACAGGTTACCTAGTAGGGTTTTGGGGTTCAAATCTCCAATGGAGATAATCAAGAACAGAAAGGTGGACTTGTCTCATCTTAAAGTCTTTGGATGCATCTGTTTTGTTCATGTTCAGCCCTTACATCGAGACAAACTTGATCCTAGGGCAACTAAATGCATTTTCCTTGGCTACTCGTCCACACAAAAAGGGTATAAGTGTTACAATCCACAACTTAAGAGATTAATTGTTTCAAAGGATGTTCAATTTCATGAAACTAATTCTTATTACAGTAAGTCTCTGGATGGTACAAGTCAGGGGGAGATTAGCTTGGACATGTTTCCACTGCTAAGGACTGAGATACTCAACAATTTGGGTGATCAACCTCATACAATGGATCTTGTGGTCCCAAATCAACCGACCCCATATGACGACAACAACATGCCTGTGGAAGATGAAACTCTACGCAGTATTGGTCCTGAAGAATCTTCAGAGGAGTCTCTTCCTATCATACCTCGACGAAATCCAACTCGTGAGAGGCACCCACCAGCAAGACTGCAAGACTTTGTTACGTACAAGCCCAAGCACCCCTTATCCAACTACTGTTCTTACCAAAAGTTTTCACCTAATTATATTGCCTATTTGAGTAATATATCTGCACATGAAGAGCCTCAATCATTTCAAGAAGCTAACCAATCCCATGTATGGCAGCAAGCCATGCAAGATGAATTACATGCACTCGATCAACATAAAACTTGGAGCATTGTGCCATTGCCCAAAGGAAAAAAGATAGTAGGCTGCAGGTGGATATACAAGATTAAATTCAACTCGGATGGGTCTATAGAAAGACACAAGGCACGATTAGTAGCCCGGGGCTTCACTCAAACATTTGATGTGGACTACAAGGAAACCTTTGCCCCGGTTGCAAAGATGAACACAGTACGTGTCCTTTTGTCTGTGGCTGTCAACAAAGGGTGGTCTATGTATCAAATGGATGTCAAAAACGCCTTCTTACATGGTGAGCTTGAAGAAGACGTCTATATGAGATTACCACCGGGTCACTCTCAAAGTCATAAACAGGATGTTGTGTGTAAATTGCACAAATCAATTTATGGTCTTAAACAATCACCGAGAGCCTGGTATGCTAAGCTTAGTTCAGTCCTTATCAGTGTTGGTTTTGAAAGAAGCAATGCGGACTCCTCTTTATTTGTTCGCTCAGGCACCGCTGGTACATTGGTTGTTCTTGTGTATGTTGATGACTTGATCATCACCGGAGATAACGCTGAAGAAATCAAAGAACTCAAGCATTCTCTTCAGCAACGCTTTGCAATAAAAGACCTTGGTGTACTGAGATACTTTCTTGGCATCGAAATGGCTACCTCTCACAAGGGCTTCTTCCTTAACCAGCGCAAATATGTTCTTGATCTCCTTAAGGAAGCAAACATGAGTGATGCTAAACCGGTCCCTACACCTCTCGACATTAAACTCAAGCTCAGCTTAGAGGGTCAACCTCTTCCGAACATAAGCTATTATCAGCGGTTGGTTGGTAAGTTGATATATCTGACCATCACAAGGCCCGATATTACCTATGCTGTCAGTATTGTTAGCAAATTTATGCACTCTCCCACGATTGAGCACTTTAATCTAGTCAAAAGGATACTTCGGTATCTAAAAGGTTCTGTGGGTCGTGGTATAATCATGAAGAACAATGCAAGCACTCAGATTACAGGTTATTGTGATGCAGATTGGGCTGGCAATTCCATTGATCGTAAGTCTACAACGGGATATTGCACGTTTGTGGGAGGCAACCTTGTCTCATGGAAAAGCAAAAAACAAACGGTCGTTGCAAGATCAAGTGCTGAGGCAGAATATCGGGCCATGGCATCTACTGCGTGTGAACTAATTTGGCTCAAAGGTTTACTGTGTGACTTAGGTGTTTTCAATCATCAATCCATGTCTCTTTTCTGTGACAATCAAGCTGCAATGCACATTGCTTCCAACCCAGTTTTTCACGAGAGAACCAAGCACATTGAAGTCGATTGTCACTATGTTCGTACACAAGTTCAATCTCAGGTTATCCAAACTCATTTTGTAAGGAGCTCGGATCAACTTGCGGACCTATTCACCAAATCATTGGCCTCTCATCAATTTCAGCTTCTTCTTGGCAAGCTTGGATCCATCAATCTTTTGGATCCAGCTTGAGGGGGAGTATTGAAGGAAGGACCACCAAGGAAGGACCACCGGTTATTATTTTTGACTACTCATGATTAGGGTCAACTCCATTAGGGTTTTTTATTTAGTTAATAGCCTTCTTTTTCTTCTTGTTCTTATTCATCATTTCAAGTGCCGTGTGGCTCCCTATGTCTCAAGGAAGATTAGCTGTCTTGCATGCTTTTAGGAGAGAGAGATGATTTGCATGATTTAAGGAGATTAGTGTGGCATTCTATGATGGCTGTCGAAAGTGTTGAGTGCATGGCATCCTATGCTGGCTGTCATGAGTGTTGAGTGCAGTTTGCAACTCACTCAAACTCTTATATATATTTTGTGTAACCTTTGTATGAATATATAGAAATATAATAGACATAATACCACAAAAAGCTACAGAGACTGACCTGCCTCCCCCCCCCCCCCATTTTTCATTGAATTGCTTTTCAATTGTGCACTTTTCAAACAAAAGTGCTACCGAATCTTTTTTAGTAAATGATTTTATTGATGCGATTGAACTTTCTAACTTTTGATATGTGGTGATCGAGTGACAAGCCATATCTACGAGTAACATTGACTGTGTGATATAACTCACATATGAGATGAACAGAGATTCTGCTTAACGGTTGTCCTTCACTTATCAAATTGATGAAGAAATTACCAATACAAACTTTATGGCTATTCTGATGTATTGTGGTTTGAATTAATTGTTCGAACTGTTTCCTGAAAACTGGTTTAGGAATAGGTCTCGAATCATATTTCAAAATTATCAGAATCCAGTTTGTACGTTTAGAGGCAAATGCCGGTTGCACCTAGAATAAGTTGTAACTTTCATGTTGTCTAGATCTGATTGTTGAAACCAATGGCTATATAAGCCCTTCCTTTTATTGGTTTTGCCTCTGAATTACATGTTTTCATGCAGTCATGTTCAATTTGCCGACTCTGACTTCTCGGATTGGTGACTCGGGTGGTCCTGAGACCACCTTGGTCCTATTTTCATCTGCCCCTGCTTGTATGAGCACTTGAGAGTGATGAATGCTAAGCTACCATAGTCATAGATAGATGTTCGAGGTGATGGATTGGAAACATAGTGGACAAGGAAGCGAATGAAGCAGCATCGTTTATTATCATTGAGAATGTTGTTGCAAATTCGTCTCAATGGATATGTTAATGCAAGAAAATAAATAACACAAAATGTATCGTGGTTCACCCCAATGTTTAAGCTACGTCCACACTGATATTGTATTTCTCTGTTTGTGAGAGGATTGTGAGAGCTTGGAATATGAGAGTGAGGCTTTGCTCTGAATCTCAGAGCTTGAGGATTGTGAGGGTGAGGAGGCCCTTTTATAGACTAAGGGCTCCTCCCCTTTTTACATATTTGCCCCTTCATTTATTATATAATTATATTTGAGTCCCCCGAGTATTTATACGAGATCTAAATACAGAGGCCCTAAGTATGGTACAAATAGTAGTCCCCCAAGTCTTCAGTTAAGAGAGTCTTTTGGTTGGAGACTTGCAATTCAGTCCATGTGTGGGCCGAAGTAACTAGATGTCGTTTAGAACTTATACTCGATATGAGGCGGTGCCCAATCTAAAATGATGCTCAACTAGAAGTAGCACATGTTGCGAGGCTGCTTTGCTTGTGGCTTATGTTGCTTTGGTTGGCTCGGCTTGTGGCGTTGAAGGTGAGGGAGCCCCTTTTATAGAATAAAGGCTCGCTCCTCAATACATAAGTGATGAGCTAAGAGTTGATGCTTGCGGTGAGGCGGTTACTCAGCAGGCGGCGATACTCTCTAATGATGGTGAGGGAGTCCCTTTTATAAAATAAGGGTTCGTTCCTCAATATATAAATAATGGGTTAACTCCCCCAAATATTTTTTATAAAGCCCAGTTGTGGAAGATCAATATACGGTACATAGTGTAGTTGAGGCCCAATTGAGGCCCAATATATGGTACAACGTAAATGGTAGGGAATCGACTAAAACTAGGAGCACCGCGTATTAAGCATGCTCGTCCAATGTGGAGATAACGGCTATAGCAACGACGGTGGATATCGTGGTTCACGTGTTGTCTAAGAATGTGGAACCATAATTTGCTTAAGAATACCTAACTTAAAATAATCCAATTCGACTCAAAATAGCCACCCATTTCGAAATAACACAACAAACGCAGAATCATTTTCGCTTGCAATCTTCCCCTCCCTGTTCCTCCCTGCACAACGCACAAACCTCTTGTCTCTTCATCTTCTTCCCTTCACCTGTCCCAATGATAATCACAGGTATGGATTTTTTTTCTTAACACATAGTTTGCTAATTTGATTCTTTTTTTTCTACTTCTTTCAAGATTGTTTCGTCAACTTTACACCCATATATTTTAGGGTTTTATATTGGGATGATTCTGATTTTTTTTTTTTGGCGTCGCTAGAACTCTATCATTCGGATGATTATTTGTCTGATTATTCTTTCCTCGTCCCAATATCATAGCAAAATTCTTAGGAGTTTTTTAAATGGTAGTATATGAATTCCTAGCTCTTGCGGCATGTTGAACTTGGCCAGCAGACTGACCAGTACCTCCTTTCGTTTTATAAACCTGTTGGAAATTATATATTATAGTATAAAATATTGTAATATATAATTTTAATAATTAAATGAAAAATAGTGTTAACCAATTTCTTAGAAAGGTTATGTTGTTTAGGTGTATTCTCTTGATAAGTGATGTATACTTATAGATGAAAAGTTACGTCTTCTTAACCAGAAGTACTTGGGTTCTATATAAACTCACGAAACCATTATCATTAATATATAGAGAAATTAGAGTTAATTTTTACTCTTGAGAAATAGGGTTTCCCCACTTTGTTTCTCTCGTTCTTAGTCAAATTCTGAGTCTTGTCTTGAAAGTACGGAATATATAAAGTTCGCCAGAGTCCGAAGATTGAAGTGCTTTGACTTCGGACTATAGATTGTTGAATCCTGGGAAATGGACGCCTACTGAACTACAAGCACAAGAGTAGGGGCAAAATTATGTCTTTAGGACATTGCATTTATGCAAGCCTCAATCTCCAAGTTTGTTAGTTTTTCTAATTTTATCTCTAGTTGTTTATATTAATCTCATATATAATTGATGTTAGGAATTTCTTTATGATTATTATCATTGGAATTATATTGTTATTTTCATATTTTCTAAAATTGCTCCAACAATCTAAAGACATAAATTTTTTCTCTTGCAATATTAGAGAGTATGAGTCTGAGTACGTAATAGAAGAAGTTAAAATCAATAACATTGAACATAGCCCTAAACGCTAAGTAGAAGAAACTCTGATGTTGCTTTGGAAAATTTGTGGGGCTGGATTTTATGAGCATATTGATGTATATTAGTTTATTTGATGTGCTTGAATTCTTGATATATACAATAATATCTGTAAGTTGCCACACTAGTGGTAATTGCATTGTGTATATACTGATGTTTTTCGGTTTTCATCTGGCAATTATATGTGTGCTTTCATTGTTTGCATATGTATGTTACAACATATATGCCTTCTTGGCCTGGTTATTCTCACTAAAATGAATCTGCCATTCATATGAGACTAAAAGAAAATTAATAAATAGATATTTCTACATTTGACAGTGAGAGGGTATTGATGTCTCTGGCCATTTACCGCCATTTACCACCATGTTAAAATTTGAATTGTCATATGGGCTGATGCCCAGAGTGTTTCTTTCAAAGAACAAAATTAAATTATTTCATGAGTTACTGATAAGTGACCTGGATATCTCCATGAAAAGATATTCGGTACTTTAACCAATCAGTTTAGTGTGGTTCGTGGTTGGGGGCTGAAATTAGATATGGCTATTCTAAATTTTCTTTGATTATCATGATTGGTTTTGAGATATTTTCAGAGAAAACATGGATATATTGATAATATATGTTACACTGCAATCATGAATCTTTTGTTTCACATATGCGATTCTCATGATTCAATTGCATCATTCATGAATATTTGGCAAGTATGTTTGGCATTGACTTTTCTATTAGAAAGGAGGTGACAGTTAAGGCTAAATGAAATGGCTTGATTCAAAGATTTGCATTATTTGCAAATCTAAAAGGGCAATAATGTGTACCAGTTCGTGGACTGATGCAATGTTTCTTTCTTGGGACAAAGGAAATCAATATTTGATTGGGCACGAGGATGATTAATCAGGTTTTGTTGAGAAAACCCTTATATTCATAAAGATGTCAGTGAAAGCTCTCGATGAAGAATGAGTACCCAAATAAAATGGGGTTGTTCTAAATCTGTATTGAAACAGTTTGGAAAACTCCAGTAGAAGATATGAACCCAACTTCCATGGTATCATAGAATATAAGTGAGTGCAGATTATTTATATTTATTCATGGATAGAATGGAATACATATGAAGGAAATTTAATCAAAATTAGGTTTAGTCTTTAGTCATGGTCAGTCATGATAAGAACCCAGAAAGTGGATAAATTTGGCTTTGAGAAGCAACGAAAATAAAATAATAAACTAAACTCATTTTAGATGAGTTATCTGTCAACGCCGAAAGACGCTTATTTAATTATGGGGTCAAGGTCCAAGACTTATGTTGAATCAAATTAAAAGACACTAAAAGTGTGGGGAATATTTTGCAATTTTAAGGGTTGCATGTACGATTCACAAATTACATTGTATAGGTTGAGGCCTATAATCAAAAGAAGATAATATTCCTCTAGGGGTTCTAGATCCTTGACAATTTTGAAATAAAAGCTAAGAAGTGCTTCTCATGGAAAGGCACGATCGTTTCCATCGTAGGGTCATGGATTTGGTTCATTCAAACTGTAACAATTCAGTTACTGGTTATGGAGATGATAGTTCTTTCTTAGACGGTAACCTTTGATAGTTGTGACGGTGCCCTTTTGAATAGCATCATTTTGGCTTCGTTATTTGAGTAGCTGCACGTATCTTTGAGATATGAGATTTGCATAAGAAGAATGGAAAATGTAATTTGCTAATTGAGTGAGATAATCAAAATATCATCTCTTGTCATGAGTTATTGTTTAAGGTATGACAAGGTTAGAGACCTTCTTACAAATACCTTAAATGTGGGGGAAATCTATTTCCTAGTGTTAGCAAATTGTTGAAAAGTCTTAACCTATGTTTTGAGGACTTGACATTGTAAAACAACTATTCTCGTATGAAATATAATTTCATAAGATGGATTGTGCACACCATTAAAAATAGTCAACCTAGCAGTGGAAAGGTTAGACTAGAGAGTAAGTTGATCATCGAGGGGAATGAGGCTAAAGCTAACATAACTAATGAACCAGCCGAGCGGAATCCTAACTTAGTTGATTGGAGATCCCATGGTCTAAGTTCAATAGGCAAATTGGTTGGGTATGATTCAAATAAGTTAACACACTATATACCTCATTCCTACGATGGAAGAAGTGTGTTGTCTGTAGACGTTTTAGGTTGTATATTTATACTTAATGACAGTGATATCTTATAAATAAGAGGAATAAAGCAGACTATTCTTAATCAGTGGTCTCCTATGTGAGAGTAGAAGTGGGTCGCTTCTATAAGAATGAGATGGCTAAATTCTCTAAAGCTCTCATAAATCCGGGATTTGTTCAGGACCAAAATGAACACAACCGTATGAACCAGAATATATTAGGATTAGTGATGTGTGTTGCTTATTGTCTCGGTTTAATATTGCGGTGAACAGTTCAAGATTTTATATTCATTGCGTCACCAAGTAAATCCGATAAGTATTCACTATGGTAGGTTCAAATCCAAAAGACACATCTCCCGATGCATCTCTTGTCCACCTATACTCTCAAATTCTTCTTGATTTGTCATTCATGCGGGGGATTGTTGGAAATTATATATTATAGTATAAAATATTGTAATATATAATTTTAATAATTGAATGAAAAATAGTGTTAACCAATTTCTTATAAAGGTTATGTTGTTTAGGTGTATTCTCTTGATAAGTGATGTATACTTGTAGATGAAAAGTTACATCTCCTTAACAAGAAGTACTTGGGTTCTATATAAACTCATGAAACCATTATCATTAATATATAGAGAAATTAGAGTTAATTTTTACTCTTGAGAAATAGGGTTTCCCCACTTTGTTTCTCTCATTCTTAGTCAAATTCTGAGTCGTGTCTTGAGAGTATAGTATGGAATATATAAAGTTCATCAGAATCCGAAGATTGAAGTGCTTTGACTTCGGATTATAGATTGTTGAATCCTGGGAGATGGACGCCTACTGAACTACAAGCACAAGAGTATGGGCGAAATTCTGTCTTTAGGACATTGCATTTATGCAAGCCTCAATCTCTAAGTTTGTTAGTTTTTCTAACTTTATCTTTAGTTGTTTATATTAATCTCATATATAATTGATGTTAGGAATTTCTTTATGATTATTATCATTGGAATTATATTGTTATTTTCATATTTTCTAATATTGCTTCAACAAACCCTACATACGTAAAAGCTTTAGGGTTTTTTTTTTGGTTACTTTTCTTCCAATTTTTATGGATCTTTTTGCAGTCAGATGAGATAGATTTGATAATCTTACTAACATGGCAGACAGCGGCCTCCTGGAACGAGAGACGCAACTGGTCCCCTCCGATGATGGCGCCTGTATTTTCAACGATGACATCATCCTTGAGATACTGTCATGGGTTCCAGGGAAGTCTTTACTACGATTTCGGCGGGTATGCAAGTCATGGTGTACCCTAATCTCCGACCCTAACTTTGTTAGAAAACAGCTCTGCCAAGCAGTTAGACACAACACCAACTGGAGGCTGCTAATGTTTACAAGCTGGAGGCATCTCAAGTCCATTGACTACGAATCATTATTGTCACTATTAGCGAAGAACAGGCACGAAAATATTAGTCGTATAGTTGTTCCACGCTGCAGAAAGCACAAATTACCAATAATGCAGCCTGAAAGAAGATTCGTGCAGATTATGGGTT
Organism: Malus sylvestris; assembly: GCF_916048215.2. Taxonomy (NCBI): domain Eukaryota; kingdom Viridiplantae; phylum Streptophyta; class Magnoliopsida; order Rosales; family Rosaceae; genus Malus; species Malus sylvestris. The sequence continues at coordinate 11,027,432 of NC_062268.1, forward strand.
CTAGCAATGGCCTGATCTGTCTTTATATAAACTGTGAGAACGTTTTCTTGTGGAACCCTTGTACTGGAAATTCCAACGAGATACCAAAACCTGCTCCAGCTGAAGTTTTCCTACCTTCATTTTATGGATTCGGTTATGATTCTGCGACTGATGATTACAAAGTCATTTGCCAATGTCTAACTGAACATGGAACCTACGAAGTTTTTCTCTATACGCTGAAAATGGGTTCATGGAGGATTCTTGAAGGTCTCAATGATCGTGAACTGAGGAGGCGAGGTTTGTTGTTCAATGGTGCCCTACATTGGATAGACTATCAACATGGTGAAGATGGGCGAATACGTGCGAAATCAGTAATTGGGCGAGTAGGTGCGAAATCAGTAATCACCTCTTTCGATCTAGCAAAGGAAAAATTTCAGGAGCTAGTGCCGTTACCCAATGTTCTCGAAGATCAATCAATGGGGTATGATGTTGGGGATTATAAATGTTCTAACCTTTTGTGTTTACTTACCAATTTCAGCCTTTGGAATACGGAAATATGGGTGATGATGGAATATGGAGTTGAGGAATCTTGGACCAAACTGATTTTGCTGGAAGATCAAAACCTGTCACATACAGTGTACGTTTCACAGGATGATAAAATTTTCATACAGTCAACACAGGGTGGATTAAAACTATATGATATAAAGGAAAACAGATATAGAAGTGCTCTTAAACCTAAAGAGTCTCTGTCGCTTGACTTAGCTATGTATGTAGAGACTTTAATTTCACCGGTAACTGGGAAGTAGTGAAAACATCCAAACTCAGGTTGCGAGGCTTTCGTTCGCTCCTTTCTTAGGATTAATGTAACTTTATTTTCATTCGAAACATCATATTGACATGGTAAGATTATGTAATACTCGTTCATATATTCAGTATTCTTTTTGAGAAATGAAAACGAAGCAGAAAGAAGTTGTAGATGATGCAAGCAAATCCACAATGGGCAACGTACGACATACATGTTACTGATGGATAAGCAACAACTATGGAGTCCTCGTTTAAACTGATAGCTAGGCAACGAAAAGAAGTCGATGATTATGGAATGTACAACAATTTGAGAGTCGTTCCCTAAAATAATCCACATTGAGAGCAAAAGTTGTTGCACATGTCTATCTGCAACAACTTGTCAAAGTTTTTGCATAAAACTATCCCCCTAGACAACAAAGCTAACGACCCTGGCAACGACGTCTGTAACATTTAACGGGCTCACGTTTGTCTAGTTTTAGAGCTGTTGACATGACTTGAAGGTTTTTTTTACATCTTTGTAAATATATTTGGCTGCTGAAGGTTATAGGATCTAATTCTTTGTCCAGAAAGTCAATTTCCCCGTGTTTTCACACAAAAGTAAAGAATAAAAATAAAATAAAACGTGGGGTGCATGAAAAGAGTGTGGGATGAGACTATTACGGGAAAGTATCTAGAGTGTATTAGGATAAATTTTAAAAGAAAAACAAAATATGGGGTGTTTTCAACTTAGGGTGTTAATACAACAACCAAAAAAATATCTACCTGGGTGTATTGAGTTGGAATTTTAATAGATTTTAAAGGATTTATAGAGATTACATGTAAGACTTTTGATGAAGTTTAATTGATTTATAGAGATTCCATGTAAGGTTTTGATTCAATTCTCTCGAAATCTCAGGGGGAAGTGAGATTTGTGAATGCTTAAAATACACTATAAAATGGGTAATGCTAGGGAAACTAAATTTGTAAACTAAATTTTGGAAACTAAATGACATGAAAATTGATGATTAGTTTATTACTTAAGCGTTGATAAACGTGCTCATTCCTATTTGTGATACATCACTTAGTTTGCAAATTTTGTCTCCATAGCATTACCCCTATAAAATATCTTTAATTCACTCAAATACCTCAACTTTTTAAAATTCTTTAAAATCAATTCTTAATTGAATACACCGAGATTTCTAACCATTTTAATGGGAGCATTTTTGCTCACCACCATAAGCTATGGTGTATGCTCACCATACATTTAATCAATTGACACATGTCATTTCACTTAACTCTAGTTAACTTTCACATTAAATGTTAGTTTTTCAATTTTGAAAAAAAATTAACCAAGATTAAGTGAAATGACACGTGTCAATTGATTAGGTGTATGATGAGTATACACCATAGTTTATGGTGGTGAAAAAAAATGCTCCCCATTTTAATAAACTATCATAAAAATCTTGATTGAAAACACCATAAATTTAGAAAATCATTTAAAATCCTAACCTAGATTTTTGTTGTTGTCAAAAGATAGACTTTATTTATGAATGTTAAATAAAAACTCAAGGCCAATCTCGTCCCAAATAAACGAACCACCATGTTTGGCAGTAACGAAGCAACCATGTGAGAAACCAGGTTGCTATCCTGTGACACAAACTCGAACTTGACATCACCAACATGCTTCACCAAAGAATCAATATCAAACAAAAGACATTCCAAATCAGCATCCATTTCAATCTCATTGTTAATCATTTGCATCAGCACCTGGGCATCTTATTCAATCTCCAACTTCAAGAATCCTTCATTTTTTGCATAACACAAGCGCCGCGCGACTTCTGCCAAGATTGCCGAATTAAAAGGCCTCTTCCCCACCCTTCTTACTCTTCGCAAACACCCTACAAAATCCTGAATTACCCACATATAACCTCCCAGCCCCGTTTTCGAGTTCCACGATCCATCACAATTTATTTTCAAAGTACCGAATCTCGGGTTCCTCCACACTTCAATCGCCCCACCTTCCTCCCGCACCTCATTCTTGTACGACTTAACCAAGGAATCCCGCACATCTTCTCAATTACCCTATGCTCACCCACATTGCCTCCTCCAGACCTCAATTGCCTCCATCAGATTCCATGCTTTCCCATTAAACACCATGTCATTTCTGCATTTCCAAATTCTCCAAAGCCCATAGACCATATCCTGAAGAGTCTCGTCATGCATTGCCATCTCTTTGATACGTAATTGCAGAGCCTCCCAACATCCTCTAAATTCTTCACACACCAGAGACGACGAATCAAATTTGTAAAGGGCAACAAAACCAAAAAAACTTTATTGAATTCACACTGGAAGAAAAGATGTTCCTCCGTTTCCTCCTCGGCACCACAAACAGCACACCTGCTATCCACATTCATGTGTCTCCAAAGTAAATTTCTTCTTACTGCTAGCGAACCATTGCAACATCTCCACATAAATTTTTTAAACTTATTCAAAACATGAAGTCCCCAAATTCCCTTCCACATCCAGTCTCCTTCAGCCTTCCCACTACTCATGCCCGTACCCCTTCTTCCAAACTCCCCATTCACTTGCAGCTCCATCTCAACCTTATACCCTGTCTGAACCATATACCCTCTATGTTTCGTATGATGCCAAATAATCCTATCCTTACAACCCATCAAACTAAATGGTAATCCCATAATTAACTTTGATTCATTCTCATCAAAAAACTCATGTACCAACTCCACATTCCACCTACCCAAATCAAAATCAATTAAATCGCTCACCATTCCGGCCTCAAAGCATTTTGAGTTTGAAGTTTGAAAGTATTGGGTATAGGAAGTCACAGATCACCCGTGACTCTAATATTCTTTCCCTCACCCACCCTCTAACGTAACCCTCTTTCAATAATTTTTTTTTCTCTGAAAGATACCTTTCCAACCCCATGACAATTTACACCCCAACTTTGCATCCAAAAAAGTAGTATTCGGGAAGTATTTATCTTTAAGTACCTGAGCCAACAACGAATTTGGAGCCATCACCCGTCACCACCCAATTTTGGCCAAAAACGCAAGGTTGAAGCATTGGAAGTCCCTTAACTCCAATCAGCCCCCTCCTTTCTCTTTTTCAAATTTTCCCACACGATCCAATGCATTTCGGAATTCTTTTTATTACCCCTCCACCAGAATCTCGTAATTTCCTGCTCCATCTCTTTGCACGTACTCACCAGAAGCTTGAAACATGACATTGCATAATTTGGCATAGCCATCGTAACCGCCTTGATTAACACCTTCTTACCCGTTTGTGATAAATATTGCTCCGCCCACCCATTAAACCGTGCATCCATATCCTGATCTGCACTTCTTCGAACACCGCACACTTGGAATGCCCAAAATCCGCCAACAATCTCAAGTACTTCACAAACCCTTCCCTATCCACTACTACAATATTAGCTTTAGGTGGCGGATGATGGTGGCGGTTATTAGAAAATCCTGTCGGATAAATTATATCTGACACATCATTTAATTACTAGCGGATATTAGAAAAATCATGTCGGTTATATCCGACATAAATTCCTGACGGATATTTATTGGCGGTTATCAAGAAAATACTGGCGGATATTTACTGACGGTATTTTTTATTTTAATATTTTTTACATATTCTGGCGGTTTTTAAGTTAATGGTGGCGGTTATAACCGACATAAATTGACTATTTTATTATTTTACTTTATGGCGGTTATTATTTTAGTATTATGGCGGTTATAACCGACATAAATGAAATTTTTATTATTTTAAAATGTTATATTGATTAAAAATAAATAAATAAACACATATTTTTTTAAAAAAAAATTCACTCATGAACCTAAAGTCTAATGAACCCAATTCCCACAAGCCATAAATTTGCTGAGAGAATAATAACAACAGACTACAATCTAAAGCTCTATCATTTTTGTAATAAGGATTATGCTCCCTCACAGGCAAGCAACAAGATACAAAGAAATTTAAACAATTTTTTCCAATGCGTCACAATGCACATTGTCTGGCACATAAACACACATGAACATCTGGTGTACTTTATCATGTCTGATTTTATTATTTTAAAAAGTTATATTGATTAAAAATAAATAAACACATGTTTTAAATATTATATTTTTTGCGATTTTTTACACATGCTATCTCATAGTATATACAAACATATTTGATGGTTGGATTGTTGAAACTAGTTTCGTAGAATGCATATCCTATCAAATTGATAGATTTAACAAACACTTAAGAGTTAATGTTATACTTCCATTAAGTATAAAATAAGATTTATCCACTAGTGTAAATATTTTAAATTGAAGATCGAATTCATTCATTGCATTCCTATAGGATTGAGGAGTGTAGCTGCAAAAAATCATCAAAATCGGAGCTAAAATAACCGTTAAATTGTGATTTTTTGTTTATTACCGTCGAAAACTTTTGTTTTGTTACCTAATCTCTGAATGTTTGTTTTTTGTGAATTTTTTTACGTATGTGATCTCGGAGTGTGTACAAACAAGTTTGAAGGTTAGATCATTGAAAAAAGTTTTGTAGAATGTGTATTGCGTCAAAATGGTAGATTAAATAAACACTTAAGAGTTAATATTATACTTCCATTAAGTATAAAATAAGATTTTGTGGTATCCACTAGTGTAAATATTTTAAATTGAAGATTAAATTCATTCATTACATTCTTATAGGGTCGAGGAGTGTAGCTGTAAAAAAATCATTTAAATCGGAGCTAAAATAACCGTTAAATTGTGATTTTTCGTTTATAACCGTCGAAAACTTTCGTTCCGTGACGTAATCTGTGAATGTTTGTTTTTTACGATTTTTTACGTATGCAATCTCGGAGTGTGTACAAATAAGTTTGACGGTTCAATCGTTGAAAAACGCTTCGTAGAATGCGTATTGCATCAAAACGGTAGATTAAACAAACACTTAGAGTTAATGTTATACTTCCATTAAGTATAAAATAAGATTTATCCACTAGTGTAAATATTTTAAATTGAAGATCGAATTCGTTCAATGCATTCTTATAGGGTCGAGGAATGTAGCTGTAAAAAATCATCAAAATCGGAGCTAAAATAACAGTTAAATTGTGATTTTTCGTTTATAACCGTCGAAAACTTTTGTTTTGTTACCTAATTTCTAAACGTTTGTTTTTGTGATTTTTTACGTATGTGATCTCGTAGTGTGTACAAACAAGTTTGACGGTTAGATCATTGAAAAAAGTTTCGTAGAATGTGTATCGCATCAAAATGGTAGATTAAATAAACACTTAAGAGTTAATGTTATACTTCCATTAAGTATAAAATAAGATTTTGTGGTATCCACTAGTGTAAATATTTTAAATTGAAGATCAAATTCATTCATTACATTCTTATAAGGTCGAGGAGTGTAGCTGTAAAAAATCATTAAAATCAAAGCTAAATAACCGTTAAATTATGATTTTTCGTTTATAATCGTCGAAAACCTTTGTTCCGTTACGTAATCTGTGAATGTTTGTTTTTTACGATTTTTTATGTATGCAATCTCAGAGTGTGTACAAATAAGTTTGACGGTTCGATCGTTGAAAAACGCTTCGTAGAATGCGTATCGCATCAAAACGGTCGATTAAACAAACACTTAGAGTTAATGTCATACTTCCATTAAGTATAAAATAAGATTTATCCACTAGTGTAAATATTTTAAATTGAAGATCGAATTCGTTCAATGCATTCTTATAGGGTCGATGAGTGTAGCTGTAAAAAATCATCAAAATCGGAGCTAAAGTAATCGCTAAATTGTGATTTTTCGTTTATAACCGTTGAAAACTTTTGTTCCGTTACCTAATCTCTTAATATTTGTTTTTTGTGATTTTTTACGTATGCGATCTCGGAGTGTGTACAAACAAGTTTGACGGTTGGATCGTTGAAAAACGCTTCGTAGAATGCGTATCGCATCAAAATGGTAGATTAAATAAACACTTAAGAGTTAATGTTATACTTCCATTAAGTATAATGTTATACTTCCATTAAGTATAAAATAAGATTTTGTGGTATCCACTAGTGTAAATATTTTAAATTGAAGATCAAATTCATTCATTACATTCTTATAGGGTCGAGGAGTGTTGCTGTAAAAAATCATTAAAATCGGAGCTAAAATAACTGTTAAATTATGATTTTTCATTTATAACCATCGAAAACCTTTGTTCCGTTACGTAATCTGTGAATGTTTGTTTTTTACAATTTTTTACATATGCAATCTCGGAGTGTGTACAAATAAGTTTGACGGTTCAATCGTTGAAAAACGCTTCGTAGAATGCGTATCGCATCAAAACGGTAGATTAAACAAACACTTAGAGTTAATGTCATACTTCCATTAAGTATAAAATAAGATTTATCCACTAGTGTAAATATTTTAAATTGAAGATCGAATTCGTTCAATGCATTCTTATAGGGTTGAGGAGTGTAGCTGTAAAAAATCATCAAAATCGGAGCTAAAGTAACCGTTAAATTGTGATTTTTCGTTTATAAGTGTTGAAAACTTTTATTCCGTTCCCTAATCTCTTAATGTTTGTTTTTGGTGATTTTTTACGTATTGCGATCTCAGAGTGTGTACAAACAAGTTTGACGGTTTGATCGTTGAAAAACACTTTGTAGAATGCATATCGCATCAAAATGGTAGATTAAACAAACACTTAGAGTTAATTTTATACTTCCATTAAGTATAAGTGTAAATATTTTAAATTGAATATCAAATTTATTCATTAGACAATATTTATTTATGTTTTTCAAGTATTGATTAGACAATATTTATTTTGTGTGATGACATTTTCATTGTACAATTCTTTTTTTGTTTCTTTATCGCATATTTTACATGCATTATTCTCTATTAAACCAAACAATTATTTATTTAAATTTTAAAAACATATTCTTTTTAAATACATAGTATTTATATATTTATTAAACCAAACAATTATTTTTTTATTTTTTTAAATCGTAACAAAATTTTGGGGGGAATTTAAAATTTTGAGGGAAATTTTAAAATTTTCAAAGGGAATTTTGCTGCCATTTTGTTTCTGTCGGTTATAACCAAGGAAGAAAATATCGGTAATATCGGAAATATCGGTAGTTCGAAAACACGGAAATATCGATGGAAATATCGGGATAATATCGATATCGATAAAAATTACATGGAAACCACGGAAATTGTAAGAAAAACTTGGAAATTTTTATTGAAACTTTGCAGGATGTTTATTTAGTCAATTATCTATTAATTTATCACAAAAAATTGGAAGGAAATGCATTGCATGATGGATTTAACTTATTTAAGTTGATTATATAGCGAGCTGGCAAACATTGTGAGTGTAGAAAATATGTAGTAATTAATGAAAGAAGTTTAAACACACCATAATCATTTATATATAATGAATTAGTACAATATTTTACACTCATTTAAGCAAGCGATTAAGCAATGTGAGCTGTTGAGCCGAACCAATAACAATTGGCCAGCCTGTTTCTAACGGGCAGCTGCCCGACCTGCCCGCCACTACCCACAAAAAACCCCAGCTATAAATACCAAGGTTCTAAAAAACACTAAGCACTAGTCGGGCGGTGGGCTGGCGCCTAGCGCCTAGGTGGCTAGGTGGGATCTAGGCGGGCGCCTAGGCGGTCTAGGCAGATTTAGGTAAATTTCTTATATATTATATGAATTAATTAAATTTACTATATCAGATGTAAATAATTATTGAATAATATGTTATTTCTTATAAAAGAACATACATATGTGAATGTTTTATGTATATATCTAATATGTTTGCCTAAGAAAAAAAAATCTAATAATTTATAATTTATATAACATTTATATACATATAATAATATAATACACCTCCCAAACTTTTAAAATATAAAAATCCCACGCCCATGCAAGTGGGTGGTTTTTATAATAACCCATCTGATGTAAATAGCTGTCCACCTTACCCCCCCATCACTAACTTTTGACCTTTAATTTACTCTCTCTCTCTCTCTCTCTCTCTCTCTCTCTTCCCTCATCTTCGTTCTTCTTCGCCCTTCACTTTCAGAAACCCAAAATTGAATTTACTCTCTCTCTCTCTCTCTCTCTTCCCTCATCTTCGTCCTCTCCGCCATCGGCGCCTCCCAGGAGTCTCCGGCTCCCATCCCAACCTCCCCCGCCGCATCCATCTCCCCCTCGTTCGTATCCACCCTCATCGCCACCGCCGTCACTGCTCTGGCCTTTGGATCTGCGCTCAGGGTGGCGCCTCCGAGGAGTCTCCGGCTCCCTTCCCAACCTCCCCCGCCGCATCCATCTCCCCCTCGTTCGTATCCACCCTCGTCGCCACCGCCGTCACCGCTCTGGCCTTCGGATCTGCGCTCAGGGTGGCGCCTCCGAGGAGTCTCCGGCTCCCAGCCTAATATATCGAGATAATATCGGTAATATCGATATTATCGCGATATTATCGATATTATCTCGATATATTGACGATAATCAAGTGGATAGGTGTAAAAATATCGGACCCTTACCAAAACGATAATATCGGCGAAATATCGCCGATATTATCGATATTTTAATCCATGGTTATAACCGACAGTAATGAAATTTGTCTGTTGGTTTTTATTTTTTAAAAAATGTTTCTGTTGGTTAACCGACAGTAATTAAAATAACCTAAATTTTTAAAACCCCTCCATCTTCCTTGCGCCGATGCTTCTTCCTTCCCCTATTCTCTTCTCCTCATATGCCTCAAGTTACAGCAGACTTAATAAGTTCTTCCAATAAGAAAAAAAAACTGTGGCTGGCAAAGAATCCAGAACGGTAAGTAATTGTTTTTCGTCACTCACTTCACCTTCTTAAGCTTTTATTCTTTCAAAGTTTTTGGCTTATCATGGATTGTAAAGTTTTTGGCTAATCATGGATTTACGAAAGAATGCACACGCTTTCAGTGATATTAATCATAGGTGCTTTTCTTCGTTCCTCTTCTTTTCAGACTCTCAAGTGTGTAATCTATGTATGTATCAATTTTCTTGCTCAGTAAAGCAGCATGAAGATGGCTGGTAAAAGTAGGGCAGGTGTCTTCACCTCTGAAACTAATAAACACATCATACTTTTCTTGAAGAGTTGGGGCATCATCATCAACAGCAGGAGCAGCACCAACAAGAGCAGCACCAGCAGCACCACCACCAGAAGAAGAATACGAAGAAGAAAATGTTAAAGATCTGCAACACATGTAAAACAGAGTCCCCATGGCGATGACGATGATGTTGAAAACTAGATCAGAGTTTACCATTGAATTATTTTGCGTATCGTGGGCTCAACAAACACTGTTATTGCCATTAAAATAGCAGAATTCTCATTCTTCTCATGGGCTTTGCATGTTATGCAGGCGGGGAAGCTGGCTGATCTTGTTCTATGGAAGCCTTCGTTAACCAGAAATGGTGATAAAATGTGGTGCAATTGCATGGGCTAATATGGGTGATCCAATGCAAGCATCCCCACACCTGAACCGGTAAAGTTTATAGTTTACAACAATTCTTAGGCATGGATGCATTTTCTTGTCATGACAAATCTTTTGCATGATTGATGAGTAGGGTCCGAGTTTACCATAGAAGAATTGGAATCATAGTAGTTGGTATACGTATGTAGAAGTTAGAACCGCTCCAGGGAGTACAAAATTAAAAATTAGGACAGACAAGGAGTAGTCACTTTCACGTTCAACGAGAAGAGAAGGGATAATGCTGTCATGTCCTTTTTATATATTTTTATTATTATTAATCTATTTTCTGTCGGTTTTAACCGATAGATAATGGTCTTATTTATTATTAATATATTTATTGTCGGTTTTTAATATTTTCTGTCGGTTTTATCCGACAGAAAATGCTATTATTTATTCATTATTAATTTATTCTCTGTCGGTTATATCCAACACAATTTCTGTCGGTTTTAGAATATTTTTTGTCGGATAATTCATTTTCTGACGCTGGCAATTCTGTCGCTTATTATATCTGTCACTGCATCCATTTTTTGTCGGTTTTTGAACCGCCAGTTATAGATAATTTTGTAGTAGTGATCTTGAATATTGGTACACCGCCCAATTTTCTTCCTTTGCCATGTATTACAATTTGCCCTAAAGAATAAAGAACTTTTCTCCAAGTTGTCCGGAACCATCCGCATAACAATCAAACACCTCTAGAACTCCCCAAATCTCATGTACTGTTGCTTGACAAAAAATAACCGGATCATCCGCAAAATATAGATGTGAAATAGACACTCCCAGGGTAACCCGCATACCATGGAGCACCACAATTTCTTTGTTCCCTCTATTTTTATTAAATAATTAAAATCCTTCAAAATCCCAATTAAATACACCTCTTCTAAAATGGCCACCCATTCCGAAATAACGCATCAAACGCAGAATCATTTTCACTTAAAATCTTCCCCTCCCTGCACAACGCACAAAGCTCTTGTCTCTTCATCTTCTTCCCTTCACCTGTCCCTCTGATAATCACAGGTATGGATTTTCTTTAACACATATTTTGCTAATTTTATTCTTTTTTTTTCTACATATTTCCAGATTATTTCGTCAGCTTTACAACTATTTTAGGGTTTTTTATTTGGATGATTCTGATTTTTTTGGCGTGGCTAGAACTCTATGATTCAGATGATTATTTGTTGATTATTCCTTCCTCGTCCCAATATCATGGCAAAATTTTTATGAGATTTTTTAAATGGTAGTATAGGATCGAATTCCTAGCTCTTGTGGCACGTCGAACTTGGCCAGCTCCTCTCATTTTATAAATCCTACATACGTAAAAGCCTTAGGTTTTTTCTACTTTTCTTTCAATTTTTGTTCTGACATTTTTATGGATCTTTTTGCAGTTAGATGAGATGGATTTGATAATCTAATTAACATGGCAGACGGCGTCCTCCTGGAACGAGAGACGCAACTGGTGCCCTCTGATGATGGCGCCTGTATTTTCAACAATGACATCATCCTTGAGATACTGTCATGGGTTCCAGGGAAATCCTTGCTACGATGTCGGCGTGTATGCAAGTCATGGTGTAGCTTAATCTCCGACCCTAATTTTGTTAGAAAACAGTGCAGCCAAGCAGTTAGACACAGCACCAACTTGAGGCTGCTAATGTTTACAAACAGGTGGCATTTTCTGATAAAGTCCATAGACTACGAATCATTACTGTCATTTTTAACGAAGAACAAGCACGAAAATATTAGTCGTGTAGTTGTTCCACGCTGCAGAAGGCACAAATTACCATTAACGCAGCGTGACAACAGAAATGTGTGGATCATGGGTTCTAGCAATGGCCTGGTTTGTCTTTTTCTAAATTGCCATTACACTTTGTTGTGGAATCCTTGTACTGGCAATTCCAAGAAGATACCAAAACCCAGTCCAGAAGCTTTTCTTCCGGCATTTTATGGATTTGGTTATGATTCTGCGACTGATGATTACAAAGTCATTTGCAACTGTCTAAGTGCAGATCGAACCAATGAAGTTTTTGTCTTTACACTGAAAACGGGTTCATGGAGGATTGTTGAAGGTATCGATCATATTGGGTCCGACCGGGGTTTGTTGTTGAACGGCGCCCTACATTGGCTAAACATTAAACGTCGTGCAGATGGGTCAATAGATCCGAAATCAACAACAATAACCTCTTTCGATTTAGCAAAGGAAAAATTTCAGGAGCTAGTGTCGTTACCCAATGTTCTCGGAGATATATTTCTGGGGGCAGATCTTGGGGTTTATAAAAGTTCTCACCTTTTGTGTTCATTTGACAATTTCAGATTTGGGAATACAGAAATATGGGTGATGATGGAATATGGAGTTGAACAATCTTGGACCAAACTGATTGTGCTGAAAGATCAAGACCTTTCACATCCCGTGTACGTTTCAGAGGATGATAAAGTTTTCATAGGCTTAAGACAGGGTGACTTAAAATTATATGATTTAAAGGAAAACAGATACAGAAGTGTTCTTAAACCTAAAAAGCAGTTGAGGCTTGCATTTGCCCTATATGTAGAGACCTTAGTTTCACCAGCAACTGGGAAGTAGTGAAAACATCCAAAACTCAGGTTGTGAGGCTTTCATTCCCTCCTTTCTTGCCTCAATTGACATGGTGACATAGTAAGATTATGTAATACTCTTTTATATATTCAGTATTCTTTTTGTTTAATTATCCTCAAGATTCTTGCGTAGAGGTCGCACTTGGTGCGATAGCAAGTGTCTTCGTCCATGAGCGGTAGGTCTCGGGTTCCAGACTTGGGAGCAGCCTCTCCATAAATGGGGGTAAGGCTAGCCGACATTCACCTCTCCCAGACCCTGCGTAAAGCGGGAGCCTTGTGCACTGGGTACGACCTTTATCCTCAAGATTCTTGCGTCAATTGTTCCTGCCATTATGGATATGGTAACATTGTTTGCAGAACCAAGAGTTATTGGTCCTTGGACGACAAACCTTGATTCAACATTATACTTCAGGATATTTCTTTACAGGAGTAAGAAATCTATTCATTCACTCTTTATTTTCATGAAGACGATTATTTCTCGAACATGGTATTTGCACTGAAATCTAGTGGATTGCTGATCCGATGCAGTATACATTTTGCAATGATTTGAGTGATCCCTATGCAGTAGATCACAGCGAACCGCGGGATCCATATTAGATTGGCTTAAAAATTCTAAGGATGGTACTCTTAAAAAATGGGAATGTTGTGTGGCTGGTGAAATGAAAACGAAGCAGAAAGGAGTTGTAGATGTAAACAAATCCACAATACGCAGCGTACGGCATACATGTTACTGATGGATATAAGCAACAACTATGGAGTCAAACTAGTAGGCAACAAATAGTAGAGGATTATGGAATTTACGACAATTTGAGAGTCGTTCCCTAAAATTGTCAGCAAGGTGAGCAAATTAAAGTTGTTGCACATGTCCATCTGCAACAACTTGTCAAAGCATGCGTAAAACAATCTCTTAGACCACAAAGCCAACGACTGTAACATGTAACGGGCTCACGATTGCCTAGTTTCAGAGCTGGTGACATGACTTGAAGTTCCAACTTGGTGCTGAATATTTGTATGGTCACCACGTAAGGATTGTTACTATCTTTTCACGCCTTGTACAAGGAAATGTTACTTTGTGGTTTACCAACATTTTTTCTTCAAGAACAACTAGTCGTTGCTTATGACAAAGTTTCTTGTGGTGGCATGTAACGGGCTCACGATTGCCTAGTTTCAAAGCTGGTGACATGACTTGAAATTCCGACTTGGTGCTTAATTTATTTTCATGCTTTGTACAATGAAATTGACTCTTTGGTTTACCAACATATTTTGCTCTATCTGAGAAGCTTCATGAAATTTTTATACATCTTGTAATTATATTTGGCTGCCGAAGGCTATAGGATCTAATTGTTTGTCCTCAAAGTCAATTCCCCATTTCGCACCCTTGTGGTAATATATGCAATTCATATGCAATTCATTGTTAGCACCTTATACACTCCGGCAGTTTTAGTGATTCCAAGTCGATCACCTTTGGGGATTTAGAGACGAGCTTGTTGTGCCTTGGCCCGTTCGTTAGTGCGGAAACGAGATTCAGATTACAACCTCACCAAATCACACTCAGTTGAACAAAATAAAATACAAGAAATAAAGACTTCGAGAAATTTACAAGGTTCGACAATCCTGCCTACGTCCCCGGAGAGATATTGCTCTTCACTATGAGAATAACAGTACAAGATACACATGAGTTAAATCGACATAACACAATCCCAAATCCCTTGCACACCCACTCATAGAATTTTCCCAAGAGCCTCACTCTACCCCAAGAGTTCTTTCACTAGAATACTTTTCACTCTAGCTCTCTTGATTTTCTCTCAACCCATGTTTAACCTTTCCCATGGTAGAGCCAAATGCTCTCACCATCTCCTTGGATGCTTCCCTGATGCAAGCATTCTCCCTCGGCAAGCACACATAATGCAAGCATTTCCTTGCATTAAATAAAGGACAAGCCATCATCACATTTCTTCATAATCATTAAAGTAAAAGCAACCACATTTTTTCTATTTTCTTACAAGCATCATCATTGTGTCTTTACTCATGATGATGTCCACCAAACTTTTCTTTGTTTAGTTTACTAGCCGAAAGGCATTTGGCTTGTTGTCCACTTATGCTTTTACTTTGCAGCACTTGTCTGCAACTTTCATGCAGCCCACACCATGTGATATTTCCACTGAAAGCAAACATAGGTCACTTCATTGTTGCCAGCTCAAAATATGAGCAAATCACAACAATCTCCACCTTAGCGAATACACCATGCAAAAATCCTTGCACCCATCACCAAAGCTCATTGGCCTTACGTACCAGTATACACACACTGAATCAACCTCGTTGGTCCTGTTCCGATTCAGTCACTGCCAATGCATGTGCAGCTGCTGCAAGCTAAAAATCACCATTTAGCTTCAAACAGGATCTCGACACACCCTCGTCTCCTCCAACAGGTTTTCTTCCTCTTCATTGTCTGCAACCTAGAAACTCATTAGTGCGCCCGTTTCCAGCAACAACCCATTGAGCCAAACAAAATTCCCACACTTCCTCCTACCTCAGGACCATCTCATCACCTGTGAATCTCATAGCTCCACCTGCTGCAAAACCCCTGCAACACTTAAGACTAAACATCACCAGGAGAAGTGTTGCTTCAAGTACCTAGAAGGCATACTCAAAGCCTTATGCCACAAACTTGCTACCACCCAGCCTTGCACCGTAACACTGTAGACCTTGCCTCCGGAACCAGATCTGAACCTGTTGTCTCTCTCATATCCTCTTTCTAATTTTCTTCCACGATTCCAACCTTGAATAGCTTAAGCAGTCTCGTGCCCACCATCATCCATGGTCTCCTTTGTGTATCATTCCACACCAAAGAAGCTTGCACCTGCTCCAAACTTACTGTATCTTTCCATGCAGTAAAGTTTCACAAGGTTCTCGTACGAATCTGAAAGTGAGGTAAGAAGAAAGAGGCATTTGTCTTCTTCCTCAACATCAACTTTCATAGTTGATCCAAGCATCCCTGAACATGCCTTTCATTTCTTCGACCTTCCATTACTCTCCTTTACCAAGAGTAAAACTGCCTCTCCCATTAAACTGCTCAACTGAAAATTTCATGGTGAACAACAAATCTGGACCTCCAACGAACCAAGCGTCCAACGATGCTCTGATACCAATTGTTATGCCTTTGCCCGTTCGTTAGTGCGGAAACGAGATTTAGATTACAACATCACCAAATCACACTCATTTGAACAAAATAAAATACAAGAAATAAAGACACCGAGAAATTTACGAGGTTCGGCAAAAATCCTGCCTACGTCCCCGGAGAGATATTGCTCTTCACTATGAGAATAATAGTACAAGATACACATGAGTTAAATCGACATAACACAATCCCAAATCCCTTGCACACCCACTCATAGAATTTTCCCAAGAGCCTCACTCTACCCCAAGAGTTCTTTCACTATAATACTTTTCACTCTAGCTCTCTTGATTTTCTCTCAACCCATGTTCAACCTTTCCCATGGTAGAGCCAAATGCTCTCACCATCTCCTTGGATGCTTCCCTGATGCAAGCCTTCTCCATCGGCAAGCACACATAATGCAAGCATTTTCTTGCATTAAATAAAGGACAAGCCATCATCACATTTCTTTATAATCATTAAAGTAAAAGCAACCACCTTTTTCTATTTTCTTACAAGCATCATCATTGTGTCTTTACTCATAATGGTGTCCACCAAACTTTTTTTTGTTTAGTTTACTAGCCGAAATGCATTTGACTTGTTGTCCACTTTTGCTTTTACTTTGCAGCACTTGTCTGCAACTTTCATGCAACCCACACCATGTGATATTTCCACCGAAAGCAAACACAGGTCACTTCATTGTTGACAGCTCAAAATATGAGCCAATCACAACAGAGCTAACTAAGATCGAGTTTCTTCAGTTTCGGATAGGGAATTATTCTGCTTATGATAAGTTTAATGGATCTGGCATTTTGCAAGGATTTGAACCTTAATTTGGCTTTAGGCTCAACATTTCTTTTTTTTCTTTGCTTGCGCATTGATAAGTAGATAAGGATTTGAAACCTTATGCCCCGCATATCCTAACCTTACTAGAAACCTCATGCCTTGCTAGAAACTCTCTTCTGCATTTGAATCTCTCTGCATGTTTTAATCTGTCTGAATCAGTATCTGCATCTGAAGCGGTATTTACTTAAGTGTATGGTTTTTGGTTTTGAACTTTTGATTGAGTTGGTTGTCACTATAGCTAGCAACTTCTCTGCTTCGAGTGAGATCTTAGGCTGTGTAACTAGACGGACGGTGTTCTTGGTGATCAAGCATTGCCCCTGTCAGCTGCATTCCATCTTCATCAATTGGCATCAATTCTCTCTCTCTCTCTCTCTCTTCCCATAAGTTTTTACTGTACCAAAGTTCGAACTGGAACTGGCATCGGCAACCAGCTTCAAATATTTTTCTTGGCAAACTCATGTCGTTTACTACCATGAGTTTGACACGACTTGAGTGCTAGGTTCGAAAAGTTAACAATTTGGTTTAGTTTGTATTTTTTATTTAACGTGTTGTCTTCGAGTTATGTAGCCATCTCGATCTTTTTTTTACTGCATTGTGCGGCGAAGCCCCTTCTACCCCCAAATACAGTTGTATGAAGTAGCTAATCAAGAAAAGAATTGGGATTTCTCCCCCACAAGCCTGATGTTAGACAACTTGGTCACCATTGGAAAAAAAAACCCTATTCATTTCCGACCCTCAATTGCAAGGCAATCAGAAGAGAAAGAAAACCTTGCTAACACGACGTGGAAAAAAAGAGTTTGTATTCATTTCCGAGCCTTCTTCCATTGGAAAAACCGTACATCAACTTGTCCGTCTATCAGATTAGTTCTCGGGATACTAAGAAGTTCGAAAATGTTGTTCATCTCGAGATTTATTCAACAAGAGCTTCTTATCTTACAAAAGATGACAATTCTTTCAGGATTCACAGCTTACATCGCCTTGTACATATACTACACTTGATCAAGATACCGACTGCTAACCTCTAACTCTCAAACTAAAGAAAAAAATCGAACGGAAGATGATATAAGAAAAACGAGGAGTGGGGACAGAAGTAAAAATCAAGGTCATACAGTTAAAGATAATCTTCAAAACCTTAAACCCATTCCTTTGGGTTGATGCAAGCATCTAAAAGTTTCCATTCTTCGCTTCCCTCTTCTGGTTTCTGCACAGCAAACAATAAGATCACTCCCTCAATTACGAGTTCAAAAGTTCAAACCGTTCCATTTTCAGTAGTGTCAATAAAATATCGCTTACATGGTCATATTCCCATCGAGCAGTCAGTGGAAGAGAGACGAGAATACTCTCAATTCGACCTCCCGTCTTTAGTCCAAAAGTAGTTCCACGATCATAAACCTTTTGTATAAAAGAACAAGATGAATTAGACCTCATTTACTTAAGTCTTGATGATATGAAAGTCTTTAAATGCCTTAAGGACTTATTTTCATACCAAATTGAACTCGACATAGCGCCCTCTTCGCAATTGCTGCCATTCCTTCTGCTGATCTGTAAATGGTAGGTCCTTTCTTTTCTCTATAATCGGCAGGTAAGCAGGGACCACAGAATTCGCACATTCTTCATGTCAACAGAAGTCCATGCAGGAAGAGGATTTAGTCGCTCAACAAGAATGAAACAATTAACGGAAAATACACAAAGAGAGCATTCTACTTTTCTAAGCAATACCTGTGGCAAAAGAAAGAAGCATCTCCTGATCGTAGTCATTTAGATCATCAAAAAATATTCCTCCAAGTCCTCGCCTCTCATCTCGATGCTGCATACGAAGATGATTGTCAAATATAAAGCAAAATAATATCAGGCAAACATAGTAATTTGACATCTGCATCGAGTCCGAACTCATTAATAGTTTTACTTTTATCCATTTAGTCAGCATCGTAATTAAAAATAAACAAGTATTTTAAGAGTGAATGATTGGGAAGTGGCGAAAGGGTTTTACCCTTCATTGACTACAATCCACAAACATGAGAAAGTACAGACATTACATGCCTAGTGGATGTAGTATTGAATGTTATGCCTTTTATGTGTACATCAGGAACTTCTAGATGGGTAAACCTCAGTACATTTGTAATAATTCGTAATTTAACACGGCAACAATCACAATCCACAAATAATTGCATTACCATGAGAACGTCAACATACTCATTTCACAGAATAATATCACCAGTATAATATAAGCAAACAGAAACAAGAACGCAGTTATTTGGCACACAGGCACGTCTTTTGTTAGTTCCTGAGAAGTTGTCCAAATTGACTATTAGAGTTTAGAAAACATCAATGCATCATCAACGCCATATTATAGAATCATAATACATAACAGTAAAAAAGGTTCGGTAAAATACCTTGATATAGAAATAATCATCACACCATTTCTTGAACCGAGGATAGAAGGCAGGATCAAATTTGTCGCAAGCACTTTTCTGAACCTACAGATTTAGGCTAACATTAGTATGCAGTTAGTTAAAGTCACCCAGCGTTTTTCAAAAGAAAAGAATGTTAAAACACCGGAGACAAAACACCACGAGGAAAGTTGTCCGTTGTGAGTACATACTGAATGAAAATGCTTAACATCCTCCTCAAAAATATAAGCAGGTGTCAAGTCAGTACCACCCCCAAACCACCATTGCCTCGGCGCTCCAGGAGCATCTGCACAAATATGACAAATCAACATAGAGTCCCAGCAGCTCTCTTTTTTCATAAAATTATATATACACGAGTGATACAAGGAACAGGCAAATTTTCCAGATGCTGACGAGAAGAAATATCTTAGCTCGGTCACTAATCTTAATATTGTTCTGCTAATGTAACTGATAGTTTTATCAACATTGCAATTCTTATCATTATTCACTGTTAATTAACCCACAAAGGCATTACTCAGAATCTCAACATATCATTCATAGCATGTGAGTGAGCATAATCCGAGTTCCCAGCTGACTATGTTTTAAGGGTTTCACATTTTTCTATGTAAAAACAACCTCTGCATTATTCAACATAAGCATGAACGAAAATGATATACTCAATTTGAGATCATCTACTTCTTCAGCACTTCGATAAACGACGGATTCATGCCTGCCTACCTACAAACACCACCTAGCTAAGCAATGTACAATCAACAACAAAGTTACTAACCTTGGGGAGCATCGGTTTCGAAATACCGATAATTGAAATGCAAAGTAGGCGCAAATGGGTTCTTCGGATGCAAAACCTGAAAGCAATCAATCAAACCCCACATATTACACACACAAAAATAAGACAACCCAACATTTCTTTGTTCACAAACACAGCACAACTCACGAATTTACCGAGCTAACTCCGGCCGCGAAGAAGGGAACCGGGCCAGGCTTATGATCAGCTGCGGCGGCGCCCTTGGCAGCTCGGTAAGCCTCAGGAGGCATAACACCGTACACAACAGAGACATTGACACCAGCCTTCTCCCAAACGGCGCCGTCCTGGAGGACCCTGCTAATGCCTCCGCCACCACCGGGTCTCGACCACACGTCCTCTTTAAATGTGGCGCCACCGTCCGCGGCCTCAATGGCGGCGCAGACAGTGTCCTGGGCATCTCTTATCATTTTCTCAAAGCGGTAGCGGACGGAGGACGAGGAGGAGTTCTCGCGGAGGAAGGTATCGGGGCGGTGGGCCTCGGGGGTTTCTTTTTCGATGACGGCGCATCGGACGGCGGAGGAGGGGGCGGAGTGGACGGGGTGGCGACGTGGGGTGATGGCAAAGGAGCGTTTTATGGGGGAGAAAGGCGGGAGCTTTGGTTTTGGGGAGGGAGGTGGGGAGAGGAGAGTGAAGGAGGAGGAAGCTGAGAGCGCCGCCGGCGGTGGCATTGTGGGTGTTTGGAAACGATTTTTGAATCGGATTTTCTAAAGGATGGGTCTTTCTGGCATTGGAAATCGAGAGGGAGGGATTTGGAATTGGGATAAGGCGGTCAGTCAAAACCAAATCGAGATGTAAGGCCATCTCCAACCGAGGGCTGGCCAGATGGCTCGTTTGAGCCCTCTAGCCCTCCAAGATTTCCCAAGATATTAATATTTTAATGAACAGTACAGGGCCATATTTGCCTCCGTCTCCAACCGAGGGCCAGAGGGCCAAAGGGCTCATTTTAGCCCTGTCACAAAAAACCGTCTCCAACCGAGGGCCAAAGGGCCATAGGACCAAACATAATTTATTATTTAAATTTAAAAACTACAACAACTTAAATTTAAAAACAACAACTTATATTTAAACACTACAAATTAAATTTAAAAACAACATTAACTTAAATTTAAAAATTACAACGACTTAAATTTAATATCCATAATTAATATCATCTTCATTATCCGCCATTGTAGGAGTATAGTCAGAGGTAAACAATTGCCGCCGAGCCATAATTTCTTTTTTTTTCCTATCAAAATAGGCCTTACTCATTAGAGTGTAATCCGAAGTGTTCCTTTCCATATTCTTATCATCCATCTCTTCTTGTATTTGTTTGGCTCGCTCTTCATGTCTACACTTCCTTTCTTCCGCCTCACGGGCATTTTGCTCCGCCAGTAATCGAAATGAGGCCGCCACTTCATGTTGAGCGGCGTAATCAGCATTTGCCTTGCCCTTTTCCCTCAACCTTCGGGCCTTGTTTCGTCCCATAGCCCTAGGTAAAGAAATTTCGGACGAAGTCGGATTTTCTACCCTTGTTTGTTGAATGGTAGGAGATCCATCTTCATTCATATCTACAGATAGGGATGCAGCTTCCAAAGGATCCACTCTATGTTGAGGTGGATCTTCAAATAACACCCACCCTTTACAAATTTCCCAACAACCGTGAAACTGAAAGGGTTTTGAGCTGCCCTCCATATACAATTCCTCCGCTTGGCGTACCTAGAAAATATAATTAAAAAAATTTTAGGAAATTAATTCACGAAATTAAATGTAATATAATTAAACATTTAAAATAAACTGTAAAAACACTAACTTCGTCATAGTAATTGGCGCTGCTTTCATGTCTACATGCTGCTGCTAATAGTGCTTAATGCCATTTATTCAAACTTGGATGAAGATGTTTCTTCCATCTTGAAGAACAACTTTCGTGGTTTCGGGTATTCGGTGGAGTGGTGCCTTCGTAGAACTCTAAGTATTTTTTGGACACACGAGTCCAAACACCTTCACTTGTTTGAGAAATCCCCCTCACACTATCTTCTGAGATCCATCTATAAGCCTTGCAAAGAGCTTCATCTTCTTTTCGGGTCCAAGCCCTACCTTTCATTGCAGATGAGGCCATTTTTTTTGAAAAAAAATGAAGGAAATATTGAAGGAAATATTGCAAATGAAGTGAAGAAATATTATAGATGAAGGAAATATTGAAAAATTGAAACAAATATTATAGATGAAGGAAATATTGAAAAATTGAAACAAATATTATAGATGAAGGAAATATTGGAAAATATATTGAAGGAAATATTGAAAAATTAAAACAAATATTATAGATGAAGGAAATATTAGAAAATATATTGAAGGAAATATTGAAGGAAATATTGAAAAATATTGAAGAAGGAAATATTGCAAATGAAGTGAAGAATTGAAAGAACTTCACCATATTTATAGAAGAAAAAAATGTTTAAAATAAATTTAAAAAAAAAAAAAAAAAAAAAAAAAAAAAAAAACCAACGG
Organism: Malus sylvestris; assembly: GCF_916048215.2. Taxonomy (NCBI): domain Eukaryota; kingdom Viridiplantae; phylum Streptophyta; class Magnoliopsida; order Rosales; family Rosaceae; genus Malus; species Malus sylvestris. The sequence goes on from NC_062268.1 coordinate 11,049,988, forward strand.
CTAGCTGACTCAGCTAGCCGTTAGATTCAAAAATATTTCAAACTATTAGTGTCGGTTATAACCGACACTAATAGCAGAACTATTAAAAAAAAAAAAACCCTTTAATGCTGTCGGTTTTAACCGACAGCAATAGGAAATATTAAAAAAAAAAATAGCCAGCCAGCGGGCTGGCTGGCTGGCCGAAAGCAGCCAGCCCTCCAGCCCTCCAGCCCTCTCCGATCCCGTGGGACCCTCCCAGATTCCAGAGCCCTCTGGCCTAGCCCTCGGTTGGAGACGGTTTTAGGGCTATTTTCGGCCCTCTGGACCCTTCGGTTGGAGATGGCAAGCAGATACTTCTGTTCAGTGCCCATTGGATTGGATTGGATTATCTAGTTTTACTGTGGGAGCTTGGTCTTTTACTGTTGGCTATTTAAGGCCAATGGCGGTCATGTGAAAGAGGGTGGAAATGATTTCGACCAAAAAAAAAAAAGAGGGTGGAAGTAAAATAGGGAGGGATATGAAAATAAAGAAGCACAATTAAACACTTTCATGGAACATAGAACATGAACCGTGGAAATTGGGTTCGATTTTTGACGTTAGTGGCCTTTAAAAGGGTGAGCTGTTGTAGTGAAGCTACCAGGTAGTCAATTTTCAAAAAAAAAAGATGGAACCGATTAAACACTTTCATGGAACATGGAACATAGAACATGAAACGCGGAAATTTAGTTCGATTTTTTACGCTAGTGGCCTCTAAAAGGGTGAACTGTTGTAACGAAGCTACCAACTAGTAATTTTTCAAAAAAAGAGATGGAACATACAATGGCGTAGTCAAAAATTATTTGGTGGGTAGGTTAAGCTAAAATTATTACTACGAAATCAAATTTGTAATTTTTTGTTGCCTACATAGAGTTATATAGTAGTAAAAACTTGAATGTAATAATTTGAAGCAAGAATTTTATGCTATGTTTTCTAAGTTTCTAGCCTTCAAAGCTTTCAAGTGAATAAAATAAGGAACCATTTGTGGTATGAAATATTTAATTTATTACTATTAAAATATAATATTGGTTAAAGTGATGAGTTTATTTAACATGTGTTAGCTCTTATTACTCTTAAAATGGTCTTAATCATCAAATTTTCATTTGCCAAGTGGAATATAACAATTAAAAATCATAAACTAGCCTAAAAGATTAATATTTTTAAGCTTGAGAACCAAAATTCTCCTTATGCTATAGCCGGGGGAGTCTTGTGCTTGGCCATGTGGAACATGGAAAATAGAAGGAAAGTGAGACTTAGTGCAAAAGACTCGAATGCCCAAAAAAGGCTAATAATCCCATCAAATATGAGGGGGTAAAAAATGGAAGTACATGATCACTTTATAATGTAATTCAATTGTTTTGAATAAATACTGAGAGTGTCAGAGTGTATTTTTACAGGTACCTCAACTTCCCTCATTGATGACAAGCAAAGATGGTGCTCAACTTCTCGACGTGATTACAAAATTACTTGTGGGAGGGTTTGGGGACTCAAATTTTTTCACTCCAACAATTAATGCCATCTATAATAATAAATGGTTTCGATTATAAACAGAAATTTCATTGAATTAGACACAAATTAAATTGAGGAGGTACTCCTCTCAATCTTAAGGAGCCAAGCTCCTCTCCAAAAAAGTATGACCTAAAAATGCACCAAGTACAACCAAATATTTAATTCACTAAAGATGCGTTTGTTGTACCGGACTATCTCGAACTAGACTAGCTTCAAAGACTAAGTTGAACTGGCTTAGACTATACTAAGTTGAACTGACTTAGTGAAGCGTTTGATGCAGTGTCGGACTAAAAAATAGGATAACAACAAATTCTAATATTATATTTTCTCATTCATATTTTATTAATATTTTATATTATTTAATACATATTTAGTAATATTTTATTACTACCACGGTCTATTTCTTTTATCATTTTGGAAACTCCCATCTCCATTCCTATTTTTTTTTTCCTCTGATCTTCCTTTTTCTTCCTAATTTTGCTATGACCCTCTCCCTCTCTTCGTCTTTTTCTTTTCCTTTCCATTCTCTCCTCCCTCAAAACATCATCATTCATCACCCCCTTTTGTTCTCTCTTTTTTTCCTTTTCCGTTTCTTTGATGTTGTGATTCCTCTAAATTATTTATGGCACCACATATTTTGATTTGCCAACTTCAAATCCCACGGAAAATTGAAATCATGCAGAGGCTCCTCTCTGCGGTGTCATGGATTTCACAACCACTTTGTTTCTCGCCCCTCCTCTGATTTTCTCAGAAAATCTCTTAATTTTTTGGGAAAAATGAAGATTTTGTTGTTGTTATCGAATTGATTTTTTTTTTTCTTTTCAAATTTTGGTGGTTGGATGTTGAGAATTAGGCAGTGGGTGTGGTGGGTTTCAGGTCTGGGTACAGGTGGCCAGAGTTGCAGAGAAGCAGACTTTGTACGCAGCGTGCAGACTTGCAGCATGAAGAGGATGGGGCAACTGTCGCTGTGGCGGCCGAGTTCGAGTTGAGCTTGGATCTCGACAGAGCAGAAAGAGAAGAAAGTGAGGAGAGAGGAGGAGGGGAAGGGGGAATTGGCGAGGGGGAATGATGGTGGCTCTCGGCGTTTGTGAAAACATAGGAGCAGAGGAAGACGAGAGGGAGTTAGTCCCCGCTAATCTCATGGTTCTCGACGGGTTTGCTAGCGAGGGAGTTAGTCTCCACGAGTCTCTTCTAATCTCATTAAACTTAGTCTCAGATTGTTAACAAATACGGGACTGGACTACTACATAGTCTAGTCTAAGCTAGCGAAAGCTAGCAAGCTCAAACAAACGCCCCCTAACATCGCTGGATTGAAATAAAATTCACATGAATTTTTTATGTAACCATATATTCACATTAATTACTCAAATTATTTGGCTCAATTGCCTCTTTTTTTTAGGAGTTTTAACAAAACACTTCGGTACTATTCACTTTTAACGAAATACCATATTTTTACCTTTAACTAGCACTATTTACTATAGTTTTAAAAATGACTTTTTATTAAAAGAGAAGTTTTTTTTAATTTTTCGTTAGTTTTTTTATTTTTTATTTTTTTGTCCTTTACCGTCAATTTTACTGGATATATTTATTTTTCCGAGATAAAAAAAAAATTGCCTGGAAAATAGAAAAATAAAATCAGTGTTATTTATGAACAAAAACACTGAACCAATACCAATTATTAGCTTCAGGCTATAAAATCGGCATCATCGTCCTCGCATCGCTCTGTGTACCTTTCCGGGAATCCCAATTCGATCAAAAATGGAAGCGGCGGCGGCGGCGGAGCCCATCAGGGTTCAAAGCCTGGCCCAAGCCGGTCTGACCCAAGTTCCGCCCCAATACGTTCAACCTCCCCAGTACCGACCCAACCAACCATCATCCTCAACCAACATTCCCATCATCGACCTATTCGGACTCGACCCGACCCGCCGCAACTCGGTTCGGGCCTCAATCGGACAAGCCTGCAGAGACTGGGGCGCCTTCCACGTTACCAATCACGGCGTACCCGCCGCCTTACTCGATGCCATTAAGCGCGCCGGCCTCACCTTCTTCAACGATAGCTCGGTCGAAGACAAGCTGAACTACGCGTGCGATCCGAGCTCGTCGGCGTCGGAGGGGTACGGCAGCCGGATGTTGGAGAAGGACGACACCGTTTTGGACTGGAGAGACTACTTCGACCACCACACTCTGCCCCTCGCGCGCCGGGACCCTACGCGCTGGCCCGGTTTTCCCGCGGACTACCGACGGGTGGTATCCGAGTACAGCGATCGAATAGCTTCGCTGGCGCGGGAGCTGCTGGGACTGTTGTCGGAAAGCCTGGGGCTTGAAACGCGGCGTATGGAGGAGGCGGTGGGGGAGTTTTGGCAGAACATTACGATTAGCTACTACCCGCCGTGTCCTCAGCCGGAGCTGACTTTGGGCCTGCAGTCCCATTCGGATTTTGGGGCGATCACGCTGCTGGTCCAGGACGAGGTGGGCGGGCTTGAGGTGCTTAAGGACGGTGATTGGGTGCCGGTGAAGCCTTTGGGCGGCGACGCCGTTGTTGTGCTTTTAGCTGACCAAACTGAGGTAACCTCTACTGTCAAATAACAAACACACCTTTGTTCTTCTTTTTGCTGCCTATAACTATGAGAAAATTGCAGACTTTAGTTTTATAAGCATTACCCAATCGGTTGTTTTATGGTTGTTTTATTTAACAAATCGAAGCGACGAAGAGCTGACATTACCCAATTGATTATACAAGTTCTTAGTATAACAGAGTTGAAAACTTTTGCTATAAAGATTAAGGAAATGGGCTAAATATTGTTGGTGAGAAAGAAAGGAGGGGCATAGAATGCAGGGGGTTTAACATTTCTTAGAGTGGAAGTGGGGACTGGGAAGGGGAGGGTGTGTTCCAAGTATTTGAAGTTTCTGTTTTTATAATGCAGTGTCAAATTTTCTTGATCAACGCTTTTGTAGGAATAAATTTGGCGTCAAGAAGCGCCTTGTAGTGTGCCTTTGTTTTATTAATAACAGATGTCATCCGTTGTCAATTGATGCCTACGCCCATTGAATATATGCAGTCCAATCACCATGTCATTGCGGAATTATCATTAGCTGTGTGGCATTTTTAATAGATAAGAATATTGCTTGAATCCCAGGAAACTCAGTGAATGAATCATGATGAACGTATTTTTTTTGAGAAGATGATGAACGTATTGCAAAGTATTCTTTTTGCATTTAGATTTCTTAAATGACGCTGAATTTAATCAAGTGGTACCAGTAGCAATATGTTATATTATGTGTAGGAATATTAACGTTTTTGGCCCGGTAGTTGTGCTTTTCTGTTGGTCTTGGGCAGGCTTCTGATCATTTTGTTTTCTTTTTGCTCAACGTATTGATTGAGTTACTAGTCACAATATGTTATATCATGTGTAGGAATATTAACTTTTTTGCCCGGGTAATTGTGCTTATCTGTCGGTCTTGGGCAGGCTTCTGATAATTTTGTATTCTATTTGCTCAATGTATTGATTTAGGGCATGTTTTTTTTAGTAGGGAATTATTAATTCGTCTGTAGGGACTTGAAGACAAACTGACCTAGGAACCTCATTTTGTTTTCTTTCGGTTAGTTTTTGTTAATTCTCGGTCGAGTAGGATAAGTGATTAGACAATAAATATTGGTTAATATGGTTCTAAGTTGATTGGATGCGTAGCCAACCAAGTTAAGATGTACTGCTTTGTACATGCACTTTTAGTTGCAGTTGGACATCACACACTAAAAAACTCACAAACTGCTTAATCTGTCAATGTATGAGAGGTCGCATTGGAGATCATACGCCTGCTTTTTCAGTTTCAGCAAGGGTTAAGCCATAATTTCCTAATCAACTTTATTTTGTCTTCGATCGAGCTGCTAGTTGTATGATGTTACTGGCAACCACTATTTTTGGACATTGGCATGACATCAATACTCCCGTCGTATTTATTTTTCTCTCTCTTTTTGTTTGTTTTTATGTGTTCTGGTTAGGAATATATTTTGGGTCCCAAGGAACACAATGAGGCTTGGTCAGTGTCCTTTCTGATTTGTCTTAATAATTGTCTTCAACTGAGATTACGAAGAACTGTGACATGAGGAGGAACCTGTAATATTTAATTCAAACATTAGGAAACTGGCTTTGATTATTGGGTTTGGCTTTAGATCAATACTCAAGGGACCGATTTAGGTTGGTTCGGTTTTGTGTTTGTACCAAGTGGACTTGAGCTGTGACGTCTGAAACTAAGAATGCCGTTCTTAGGGTTAGTTTTGATATATGTGTATTCCGTTTCTCCGTAAGCTGACAACTGAATCACCAGCGTGAGCTTTCGTATGATTCTTGTCGATTTAAAGATAAAGCGTGTTTCATGCATTAGGAATTGTTTTCTGGAATTGGATGAACAAGTAGAGCAATGGTATCAATTTCGTTTGTTCTCTAACAGTGGATTATCTTGCCTGCAGATAATAACCAACGGCAAGTACAGAAGTGCCGTGCATAGGGCTCTAACCAATTCCCGTCAGCCACGACTCTCAGTGGCGACATTTCACGATCCGGCCAAGACAGTGAAAGTATCCCCTGTTTCGGAGCTCATCAGCGAGTCGACTCCTGCCCTCTACCGGGAAGTTGTTTATGGAGATTATGTGTCGTCGTGGTACACAAAAGGCCCCGAAGGAAAACGAAATATTGATGCCCTCCTGCTCGAATCTTGATTATTAGTTCGAAAACCCTCGTTCCGCCAACTTGCCTCCACCTTTGCATTCTTGTGGTAGAATGCAAACAGAGGCCATTTTAGGAACCAAAATGATAGTAAATGCATGATTGTATACAATTGGTGATACGTAAGATTCTTCGAAACATTGTGTATGTGTTCTGGATTGCCATTATTGAAAGCGTAAAAAAAATTAACAGCCACTAATTGTTATTAGGGATTTTTTAATATGAGTCCAAAGTAACTAAAAATTAGACGTATTTCAAAAGTCAAAAGTTACTAAAAATTGGATCTATTTCAAAAGTAGGCTTGTTAAATTGGACCTATTTCAAATTTTCTTTTTAATAATAATGATATTTAATCTAACAAAATTTATTTTTTGATAAAAAATAAAATTATGGCACTCCCGCTTGCCGTCCGAGAACCAAAACAAAAATTAAAAATTAAAAAATTAATTACAATTTTATGATTGAAGAGAGTCCAAAAACATCCGACTCCCCCAACCTCTCCTCCTTGTTCTCTTCCGTTTATCCCCATCTGTCTCTGACGGAGGGAGACCGAGCTTCCGTTGGCGCCTTTTAACCCCTCCGATTCCTCCAAACAAACGCCGAATTCCAATCCCATCCGATCCAATACGATTCAATTGGACCACCGTGAAAACCCAGATGAAGTCCTACAGGAATGGCGAAATCTGGGACTTTGAGCACCAAATGACAGTGGCCGCCGGCGCCGGAGATGTTATATTGGGTGTGGACGGCGGAACCACCTCCACCGTCTGCATTTGCATGCCCATTTTGCCCTTCTCCGATCCCCTCCCCGACCCGGTTCCCGTTCTCGCTCGAGCTGTCGCTGGCTGCACCAACCACAACAGCGTTGGCGGTAATTGTTCTTCATTTCTTGGATTTTCAGTTGATTTTTACTGTTTTGAAGTTTTGATGGTAGTTTTTTACCCAATTGGGATCACTTTCTGGTGAAATCGTAGAGGCGGCTGTGAGGGAAACGTTGGAGCAGGTGATGGCGGAAGCGCTGGCCAAGTCGGGTTCGAACCGGTCGGCGGTTCGGGCTGTTTGTTTGGCGGTTTCCGGCGTCAACCACCCCACTGATCAGCAGAGGATATTGGATTGGATGAGGTAACACTTCCAAGTCTCTATCTTTTCCTACATTGTTCCCATTTGTGTGCCTCTCTTTGGTTTTATCATCGTACCCTTTTGGTTTTTTTTTTGGGTTTTCGACACATTAATGTCGAATTAATGTTGTTTAGTTCTAAATGTTTGATTTTTTCTTGGTGTCAATAGGGATATATTTCCCAGCCATGTGAGGTTGTATGTTCAGAATGATGCTGTGGCGGCTCTAGCTTGTGGGACTCTGGGAAAGCTTCATGGGTGTGTTCTAATTGCCGGCACAGGGACCATTGCCTACGGGTTCACAGAAGACGGTAGAGAAGCTCGGGCAGCCGGTGCAGGTCCTACCTTAGGTGATTGGGGAAGGTATAGCCTTGTTGCATTGTTCTTATTTCTGCTCTATCTCATTCTCTGCCTCATGAATCCATGATGCTCCTAATTTATGAAAATTATAGGGGATGGTATGGCCAATGCTTTATCTACATTATGGAGGTGGTTGTCATTGAACCATCCTAACCATGAAGCATATAGAAAGATATGAGGGTTGTGAGAAGAAAGAACTTAATGGGAGATGTTAAACCCAGAACCTTTTGGTCCTTTTCTGTCTTCTTGATCATATTTTGAATTAAAACTTAGTTTGAAATCTCGTAGAGTTCTTTCTGTTTTTCACGTTTCATCTTACTCTTTCCTGCTCATCATTTATCATATCATTATGATCATCCTATAGTCAGAAGATGCTCCATGCCTGACGGTATATGTTGTGCTTAATTATAAGATTTCATTGCCATGTGTAAATGAATCGATATGCTAAATACACTTATTATCAATCGTAGAATTCAATAGTCGATACTCAATAGCATTTGGGATGTGATCAGTAAAGATGTAGGCTTCTTTTTCTTCGCACCCTTTCTCTTTCCAGCAGTTCTATTGAAGGTAGTATCTTGTTTACTTGTAGTGGATACGGTATAGCTGCACAGGCATTAACCGCGGTTGTAAGGGCCAATGATGGTCGTGGTCCAGATACAAAGCTTACAGCTAGTATTGTAGAGGAGCTTGGTCTTTCTTCTCCAGATGAACTCATTGGGTATCTATCTGAAACTTATAATTGCCATCATCACATATATGGGTGAAGTTACTAGTTGTCATTTACGCAGTTTTGGTGAAATAGATGACAAGGTTTGTTCCATCCGTTGAATAGTCCTGGTTACGTGATGCAAAAATGTGAGACGTTTCCACTTATTGTAGCTATGTTCTGGTATAGATGTATATTATAAAAGTTTTCCAGTTCCATTGAAGTACAATCATTTCATATTTTGAGACTAATCTTGTCAGATATCAATATTGACACACCCTATATGTGAGACAGTTTCCACTTATTGTAGCCACATCACACGTTAACGGAGGTTTTGACGGAAAGCCTAACAAAAGTATGAAAGTGACCCACAATCCTCACTTTAGGCATGAGGCTGAGATGAAAAAAACTTGATGTATGAAAGTTTGAAAACCACAATACTTAAGGGTAGTAAAGTGAGAATTACCATAATTTTTTATTGGATTTTAGTCTCTTGAAAATCTATGCGTATTTTTCCCTTGCACTTGTCATGCATTCTTGATTGAAATACATTTTATGTAAATGGAATTTTGGTGTTTTGTGTATGTCTCTGTGAACCATCTTGGGAAAATGAAGTGAGAACTCAATCATTTCGTACATCTGAACTGTAATTCATAAGATATGTTGATATAAATGAGTTCCAGGGGTTTGATTGTATGGGACATCAGATAACAACTGTAATTTTATATTGGATTTAGGTGGACATATGCAGATCCATCCTGGGCTCGCATTGCAGCGCTTGTTCCAGTTGTTGTATCTTGTGCAGAGGCTGGTGATGAAGTTGCAAATAATATCTTGTTTGATTCAGTCCAGGAGTTGGGGCTCAGCGTGAAAGCTGTTGTTCAAAGACTTGGCTTGTGTGGTCCAGGTACCGAACCAATAATTCTTGGATTTGTATGATGCATAATAAGCCATGACACGTGTGGTTATGCATGACCTCATGGACATTAATCATTTAGCGGTAGGGTAGTGATACTATTTAAATACCCAGTTGTAAAAACAAAATGATTAATACAACGTGGTTGTGTAGGGCCTTGATTTGATTCACTTTATGAGTTTAACTATCATTATAGTTGATTGACACCTATAGGTGTTGTCTCCCCTCTGTCTTGTGCTCTCTCGCTTCCCACTAGCGGGGGTACGGCTTATTGAAAGTACACCTAGTTGACCTTCCATCTTAACATGCAATGTTTATTTGAAGTACGATGGTGTGGCAGCTGTATGGTCATGCCTTGCTATCTTATTTAATTTTCAAGTTTTATGCCTTTGTTCTATGCCCATTCCTTGTACATATGGGGATGTATTATTGTAGTGTTCATGAGAGATATTCTTTATGGGTATCAGATTCAAGGAGTTTTATGTGTTGCGAGTAATAATTGATATGTAGGACGTCCCTAACGTGCATGCTAATTTTATTTTTTTGTACGAAAATAATTGCAGAGGGGAAAGATTCTTTTCCGCTCGTCATGGTTGGTGGTGTTCTTGAAGCAAATAAAAGGTGGGATATAGGTAAGGAAGTCATCAAATGCATCTCCAAGGACTACCCAGGGGCAGTTCCAATTAGGCCAAAGGTAAACACATCTTATGCCTCGCTTCAATCAACTTTTGACATTTCATGCAAATAAGATTTAAATGGTGAGCCAACTTCTTTCGCTAGATGGCTTCTTGAGCGCTCACAAGAGTCGGGCTTCCTTGTCTTTCAATTTCACACTTTCCTTTGAATAAAACGGAAAAGCGAGTTCATATCAAACTGATAGCTAGAGAGTACATGAAAAATAGGCAACACGCAAATAGTCTGCGGAAGGAACAAATAATAGTTATTAGCTATAATTAGGTAAAGGTCCGACTAACCACTGTCCCATATGCTTGTATATGCACATTATCTTGTTGAATTTCTAACGTTTTGCTTACAATACTGCTTCATTTGTTATCTTGAATCACCGTCAGGTAGAGCCTGCAGTTGGAGCAGCATTGCTAGCATGGAATTTCTACATGAATGAATCTCTGAAGGAAGCCTTCAAGAGCTGACTGTTGTTGTTGTGTTACGTAGTCTACGAATTGTATAGTGGAAAGGATCATGACGAAGTGAAACAGAAACAAGCAGATCAAAATTGAAAAGGAAAGCATCATCAATATATAAGAAAGTGACTACCAATTTTTAATCTGCATAGAATTAGGTATCTGATGTAACCTAGTGTTGCATGTAAAAGTATCATTGTTAATAGTGAAGTAAAGAAAATGATTTCAAGTTCAATTATGTGCTTTTGCTAAAAGCATTTTTAGTAGAAACACGTTGAAATGAATTTTTTACATAACACTTGGCAGGTTCTTCTTTAGAAAACGCTTCTTTGGTCTAGAAAAACTTTAATTCACTTTCTGCCAAACATAGTCATAAACGCTTTTGGTAGTAAGAAAATACTTTTGGCCCTTCCAGAAGCCTCGTACTTAACTTAATGATACGTTCAATATGATCAGCTAACAGGCAAGAAATAAACACTTGTCAGTAAACCAAATCTACTCAACTTTCTCTTTCGAAGAAAATTGTAACGCCCATGGCATGCATGAAAAACCTAACCCAGAGAAGAGGTAGGGAGTAGGGAGCATGCAAAGGATGCTCAACCTTCCCATATCAGAACAAGAAAAAGCACAAGTTCATTCCACAACGGCTTCTCATCTTCACGCCAAAAATCATCTCTTTGGATCATATCTTCCATTGTCAACTATAAATACCCCTCAAACCCTACATACCATAACCTACATAACAATTTAAGCTCACGATTAGGGTAACTAAACACTCTAGCACTTCATTAATTGATATTGAAAATCAAACGTACGAGAAAAATGAAGCGCGTTGTTGTAGCGGCAGTGGCAGTGGTGTTGGCCATGTTGGTCTTGGTTGAACCGGGGCATGCCACGGTCACTTGCCAACAAGCAGTGTCATCTCTGACTCCTTGCCTTCCATATCTCACCAGCGGCGCTGAAACCCCGCCTGCGGCGTGTTGCAGTGGGGTTTCGGGTCTGAAACTGCTCACTCAAACCACCGAAGATAGGCGTACAGCCTGCCAATGCCTTAAGGACGCGGCAAGTCAGAACCAAGGCATTAGGGAAGACGCTGCTGCTGGTCTCCCTGCGTCGTGTCAAGTTCAAATCAACGTTCCCATTTCTAGGAGCGTTGACTGCAACCAGTAAGTAAATTTACTATATATGTATTGTGTTGAGAAGTCTTCCCCTACAACTCTTGCATGCAATAATCCATCATGTGATTATGACGTGATGAGTCTAATTTGAGAAACAATTTATATACGGTGGTCTTAAGAAGATTTTTTTGTTTGTTTTGGCATTGATGGTTTATCCTGATACAAGTGATATTGGGCAAAAGAGGTTTGAACTTAGGATCTCGAGCATAAAGGAGAGAATATTTTTAACTAACTGACTAAGCTACAAGCATCTTGATGTTATTGTTATTTGTGGCTTTTTGATTGCTTATATTTCAAAGTGTTCTTGCCTGTTTCTAATGTTTTGTGCTTTTTTATGCACAGGATTGAGTAAAATGAAGTTTACAGATTGAGTTAAAATAAAGAGAGAGAAGCATGCATGCGTGGTTGAATATGGTCAAGATATGGTTCGCACTAGAGAGCCATTCTATATGTACTTGGTTTATTCAAACCACTACTTGTAATGTACGAGATAATATTGTATTTAATAAAATAAAGAAATCTTAGTTATCTGTTGCACATCTCTGTGTGTGTATATATTATATTTGAGGCCTTCTTGCAAAGTATAACCTATAAAAAACATCAAATGAAAATCAATGTGTTACTACTTCAATTACACTTTCGTTGGAAAGTACTACTTGTAAGAAAGAAAATAGAGAAAAACTTAAGAAAACTTTAAAAGTGACTATAAAAAAAGAAAATAGAGAAAAACTTAAAAAGACTTTAAAAGTGACTATAAAAAAAATATAGAATACTTAAAACTAACAAAAGTCATGCAATGCATAAACCATAAACCAGTCGAATGACATCGAACACATGTCAAACAAAACTACCGAAAAGCAGGTAACGCCCTTGGCAGATAGTCATGCATGAAAAGCCTAACAGAGATATATCAAGTAGCTACACAGCATGCAATGCATTTCATGGCCCGTTCACGGAATATTGCTATGGCGTGAAGGATTTTACATGGCTGACTCAAAACCACTGAAGACGGGCGTGAAACCTGCGAGTGCCTTAAGGAAATGGTAATTCGCTACTCAAGTCAAACATTAAGGAAGGCCTGTAATGTTCAACTAGGTCTTCGCATTTCCAAGAAATGCTAACTGCAATGAGTAAATAATCGTATTAACAACTCCCCTTCTCCTCCCAATTGTTGTATATATAACCGTATGATCATGTGCTTAGAGTTAGAGCACACGTGATATACGTTTCATTATACGATTAACAGGTAATCTATTTGATGCGAAAAATGATTATACATGACAGTTACAAGGAAGATAATTGTATGTAAGTTTTTTATCGCTAACGGTTTTTGTTTTTGCAGAGAGTTAATCAAAAGCAAGGCTACAGATTTAGTTCAAATAACGCAAGAAGCATGGGGATCAATGTTTCTATATTCTCAACGGCCACACATAGCTATGGTTGAATATGGTCAAGATATGGCTCTCACGATAGGGGCATGCTATACTTAGTTTATTCAAGATAATTATTCAAGAACCTTGTAATTCTTGCAACCTATACAATTTCTTATCATGATAAGATGCTAAATATTATATATGTTGTGAAGCGGTGCTAGATATGACAATCTTTACTCATCTTTGCGATTGACAAATAATTTTCGCACAAACATGAGTTTAATCAAGACCATGTTAAAGCGCTATAAACCAAACCAAGAACATAAAATTTGATAGTAAAATACAAGAAGTATTTCAAACATTAATTTGTGGCCGCTCGGATTGAATTGACAATTTAGATTCTAATTGCTTGATAGATGACACATTGAACTATGACCGGCAACCATCACAACCTATTGATTATTTCAGCAAACCTTTTAAGGAAATTGCCTCTTGTGGGCACACATGGAGAAGTTCAACATAATTTAGAAGCATTTTTAACTCAAACCATACACAAATTAAGGCCCCCTAATCAATATTTAAGGAAGTTGGATCAATGCATTATGGAGAAAACAATAGGAGATAAGAGACCTCCCTATAAACGTAATTTGATTAATCCCATTTATTAAATTCATATGGACAACCAAATGATAACCTAATCATCTTTTCCCAAAATGAATTTTTTTATTCCGAAAAGCTAACATGAAAAAGATTGGCAATTTCCAAATGAGGAAAAAAGAGAAAAAAACTAATTGGTATGGGCAAGATGGGAATTGGATATGCTCCGGACCTTAGTGTTCGAGCCTAAAGATCAATCCATCTAGATCACTGGTTAGTGTAAAAAAAAAAAATTAGAGCTGTTGGTTTGTGTGTGATGACCAGTAAATTCAATTTGTGTTGCCCAAATATGTTGATCCTAAGGTTTCGGACACTAAGATTCAGAGCGAATCCAATTCCAGCAAGATGGATCTCTTTTTTGGTCACTTAGTGTCGAAAACATGGACTAGTACACTAAGTGTCATAGCACAATTAGTTAAAAACAAATTCAACAAATTATATTATGACACTTGATAAAAAATCATGTTGTAATATCAAAGATTTTATTTAAAAAAAAATTGTATTCTTCACAACTAATATCAAATTTAAAAGTGATATGGGCAAGATTGCAAAAAGGGGGAAAGTGCTAGGGTAAAATAGGGAACGTATGGTTAGATTTTTGGTCCTTCTATTTTAATTTGCTTTTTCTGACAGCCATCCCTATGAACATTACATTACCCCACCAGCAATAATTACTACTGTATTAATTGATCGTAGACCAAACACGCCCTCAACGAAGACCAATAAAGCTTTCTCTCTCTCTGTCTCCGACTTTCTCTCTCATCAGCAGCTTCACAAGCAGAGCTCAAGCTCTCTCAAGCTCAAACTTCACCTCTTTCGGCAGTCAAATCGGAGTTTCTGAAAATGTCGCTCTCGGCTCAGTGAGAGTTCCCCAATTCTCTGTTTTACTTCACTGTCTAAGTTACTGTTCAAAGTCTGAGATCTGGGTTGTCTAGGGTTTCTCTGGAGCATGCAAGAGTTGATAAATTTCTGAGCTTTGGAGGTGACAGTTAGGGTTTAGGGTTGTAATTGGGGTTAATATGGAGGGTGTTTGTAGGGGGAAGAAGATCTGGGGCGTATATGGGTGAGAGGGGTTGTGTTTTATATTGGCACTGGCTTTGGATGAGATTTTCCTAAAAGGGTAGTTGATTTTTTCTGGTTTTTTGCTTGGGGGGGGGGGGGTGGGGGGTGGGCATTTTTTTTACAGCATTTGGTGATATAAAGGTGAAGGTGCTCAGTATGGGTGCTAAATATGTTTAAGAAATAAGGAGGGACTAGTATTTGAATCTTTTTTTAAGTTGGGTTTGAAGGGGGTTTCAGTAGGTGGTGAAAGGAGGTTGCTTTTTTGGATTTTCGAACAATGAGGCTTTTGTCTTCGTCCTCGTCTCCGGGGTTTAATCATCAGCCTCAGGAAGGTATGCATTTTTTGTTCCTTATTTGGTTCTTTCACTTTTTGTCATCCGAAATTTAATACTCAACGAAGCGTTTGTTATTTCACTCTGAGCATTGTCCTGCTTGCTTTGATGCTATTTTTGTTTGGGGTCTGAAGTTACTGAGCGTACGTGTTAGGCAATTCTTATATGTGCATGTCTTAATTAAAAGGTCATTGAACATGCCTACTCTATATTTGCTTTACTAGTGGCTGTGTCTATTTGTGTAGTTATTTCATGGTAAGGAAAGTGACACTTTATGCATAAATTACTTGTATGTTTGAGAAATTAAGTTTGGTGACTGAGCACACAACTTACCATTTTTCAATTATCTTAACTGCCCACAATGCTGGATGGAGTTCGAGGTGGAAACTTGTTATAAGATTGAATTGGTTTAGGATTATGAATCTATGGATGCTTATTTCATGCGTACTGACACAAGCATAGAAGCTATTGCAGAGGAGAAGAAATGTTTGAATTCTGAGCTATGGCATGCGTGTGCCGGGCCTCTGGTGTCTCTGCCTCTTCTTGGAAGTCGTGTAGTCTACTTTCCACAGGGCCACAGCGAGCAGGTAAGCAACCGCATCATTATCTCATTTATTGTTGAATGCAGATTTTTCTTTCTGATCGGTATTTGCAGAAAACAATTGTCTGGTTTGCAGTTTGTAGAATAGGGAAGTTTGTTGTTTGTTAATTTAAGGACTTATTCTTTTGGTACCATTGTCTTGTTTTTGTATCTCCTTGCATCTTGATTATTGAGAGCATATCTTAAAATGAATAATTATTCTTGTGATCTTGGAGTCTGGATACTAAAATTAGTATGTATTTTGATGTTGGCGTGCTGTGTAATCACAGGTGTATATTAATTTATAAAGGATGATTGTTACTATAGAAAATAAATAAATAAATAAAGGATGAATTAGAGCTTATTTTTTCGTTACTTGTTTGTTTTGTTTTTGTTTGATATTGTGCATCATGTATATAGCTACAAATTTGTATATTAAGCATTTTATACAAATCATTACCTCAATTACTATAATGTAGTCCAGTACTTTTTAAGTACACTTGTTGCTCAAACAGCTGAATCTTCTAATAACCTTACAGGGTATCCTTTCTGCGTTGTTAATTCCTGGTATTTCTTATACAGGTTGCAGCATCAACCCACAAGGAAGTGGATGCCCATATTCCCAATTACCCCAACTTGCCTCCGCAACTAATTTGTCAGCTACACAATGTGACAATGCACGTAAGTGTCAGCCTGTTTATGTGTTCTCTGTACAATTTCGTGGGACGCTCATTAAAATTTTAATTCTATGGTACAGGCAGATGTAGAGACGGATGAAGTATATGCTCAAATGACCCTACAACCATTAAGTCCGGTACTGCATTAGGCTGGTTTTAAATTTTGATTTGTGAGTCAAGTAATTTTCATGTCCTGACATAAACTGTTTTGTAGCAAGAGCAAAAAGATGTATACCTACTGCCTGCAGAGTTGGGTGCTGCCAGCAAACAGCCAACCAACTATTTTTGTAAAACTTTGACTGCAAGTGATACTAGCACACATGGAGGATTCTCTGTTCCCCGCCGTGCAGCTGAAAAAGTTTTTCCCCCTCTTGTAGGTGTCCTTTTCTTTGACTCATTTGATCATTTGATCATCACTCTTCTATTCTTTATTTTTTCTTCATAAACTTGGTTTCATTCATTTTATTTTACCGTTCCTCAGGATTATTCGCAGCAGCCCCCTGCTCAGGAACTAATTGCAAGGGATCTTCATGATAATGAATGGAAATTCAGACACATATTTCGAGGTGAGTATCATTTTGTTCGGTATTCTGTTTTGTATCTGCTGTCGGTATCTTTTATCATTTTTTTCACATATCACTCTTCAAGTCTGTTGATCTATCTTAGATGCCAAAGTAACTGAGGGCAGTGGTACTTCACACACAATTCAGACACTTCGTGGTTCTAAATCTCAAAATGAAAATTTTGGGGAAATTTTTTATTTATTGGCATGAGTTACATCCAATATCCATGTCATGATTGTCTCATTAAAAACATATGAAATGTCTTATTTACTTGAACTTGACTTTCTATACCTAGGTTTTTCTTGTTTTATTTCTTATTTTTCAATTTATACTCTGGTTTGACAAAAAAAAAAATTTATACTGTCTGGAATTCTGAACATGTAATTCTAGGTTCTAATTGTGTTTTGCCATGTTGTTGTGCAGGCCAGCCCAAGAGGCATCTTCTCACGACAGGATGGAGTGTGTTCGTTAGTGCTAAACGACTTGTTGCTGGTGATTCGGTCCTCTTTATCTGGTAAGTTAAAACTGTTATTCTGTTATTGGAGGGTTGGTGGTAGTTGTATTTATTCCGTCAAGAATTGTTGTAATCATTTTTCTCTCACTAGCGTGTTGTCTTGAATCAGGAATGAAAAGAATCAGTTGCTCTTAGGTATTCAGCGAGCAAATCGTCCACAGACTGTCATGCCCTCGTCAGTTTTGTCAAGTGACAGCATGCACATTGGTCTTCTTGCTGCTGCAGCTCATGCAGCTGCAACAAATAGCCGCTTTACTATATTTTATAATCCGAGGTGAGCATCTGCTTCTGATTGTAAATACTACTATTTACCTCTTATTCCTCAATTTTCTATTTTTTTTACAACGCAGGGCAAGTCCATCTGAATTTGTGATACCCCTGGCCAAATATGTTAAAGCTGTCTATCACACTCGGGTTTCTGTGGGCATGCGATTTAGGATGCTGTTTGAGACAGAAGAGTCTAGTGTCCGTCGGTGTGTTATTTCTCCTCGTAGTTCAGTTTCATTATACAGTTTATGATTCACATTTAATTAAGTGGTTATTCATACTTGTATTATACTATTAAGTGGGTTATTTACCTTTCTTATTTATTTTGTTTGTTCTTTTCCTTAAGATATATGGGTACAATAACTGGCATCAGTGACTTAGATTCTGTTCGCTGGCCAAATTCTCACTGGCGCTCTGTTAAGGTGTGTTGAGAGCATTTGGTGATTATGGTGCTCATTAGAATTCCAATATTTTGCTATTAAAAATTTTACAATCTTTTGATTGAGGTGTGGCCAGTTTTTTAACTTTTTGAAACTTTGTAAGGTTTGTAAACGTGTTTTCTGCTAATGCAGGTTGGCTGGGATGAATCCACTGCTGGGGAGAGGCAGCCAAGAGTATCATTGTGGGAGATTGAACCACTAACAACATTCCCAATGTATCCATCCCCATTCCCCCTCAGACTAAAGCGACCATGGCCATCGGGTGTTCCCTCTTTCCACGGTATCTTTGGGTTTTTGCTTGAGGTATTGTCACAAATTCTACTGTTTCTTTTGCCCCTTAAAATATTCAGTGGTATATTCATTTCAGGTCTCAAAGATGGTGATATGGGAATTAATTCTCCACTGATGTGGCTTCAAGGAGGGCTCGGAGACCAGGGGATGCAATCTTTGAACTTCCAGGGATTTGGAGTTTCTCCTTGGATGCAACCAAGGCTTGATGCGTCTATGGCAGGTCTACAACCCGATGTATACCAAGCAATGGCAGCCGCTGCACTTCAAGAAATGAGGGTAGTTGATTCTTCAAAAGGTTCTTCACAGTCTCTTCTGCCCTTCCAGCAATCTTCAAGTGTTTCTAATGGAGCTGCTGCTGTGCTTCAAAGACAGGTCTTGCCTCAGTCTCAAAATGCTTATCTTCAGAACTTTCAAGAAAACCAAGCTCCTGCTCAGGCTCAGGCTTTGCAACAGCAGTCACAGCGTTATCATCCCTATAGTGATCAGAGGCAACAGCAGCAGCAGCAGCAACAGCAACAACAGCAGTTGAATCAGCAGCAGCAACAGCAACAACAGCAGTTGAATCAGCATCAGCAGCAGCAACATCAGCTTCAACAATCCCATCATCTGCACCAATTGTCTGTTCCGCAGCAGATCCCGAATGCTATGTCTGCTCTACCTAATTTTGCCTCAATCACTCAATCCCAGTCTGCATCTATACAGTCCATCTCTTCACAATCTCAGCAGCAGAGCTTTCCTGATCCTGTTGGAATTCCTATACCTTCATCTGATGTCCCCCCTATACATAGCATCTTAGGTTCGCTATCACAGGATGGAGCATCCCACTTACTTAACTTAAGTGGATCCAACTCAGCAATTTCTTCTTCCTTGTTACCCAAGCAGATCACTGGTGAACCACAGCTATCATCTGGAGCTGCTCAATGTGTACTTCCCCCAGTGGAACAGTTGGGAACACCACGGTCAAGTTTTTCTGAGCTCACTGCTTTGCCTCCATTTCCTGGTAGAGAATATTCCGCATTCCAAGGTGGTACTGATCCCCAAAGCAATCTTTTGTTTGGGGTGAACATTGATTCATCATCTCTCATGCTGCATAATGGGATTCCACCAAACCTGAGAAATATTGGCAATGGAAATGATTCATTGTCCCTGCCGTTTGTTGCTTCATATACCAGTGGCACAGGCAATGACTTTCCACTTAATTCCGATATGACTACATCAAGTTGCGTAGATGAATCAGGATTCTTGCAGTCTTCAGAAAATGTGGACCAAGTAAATCCAAGTCGAACCTTTGTGAAGGTAAGATGAGATAATTGTGATAGTTTATTTACATGTGTATTTATTCTTAACATGATGGTCAGATGTATGAACCATTGTCAGAGATTGTATTGGGCAATGCAAATGCATTGTGATCAGTGTTTGCTTTTTCAAAACTAGCACTTGTCATTGGTATCTCTTGTTTTTTCTTTAATTTTTTTTTAAATTTGTATTTTATTAAAATGGTGCAATTTGACAGGTTCACAAGTCAGGGTCCTTTGGGAGGTCACTGGATATTTCTAAATTCAGCAGCTATGATGAGCTGCGCAGTGAGCTCGCACGTATGTTTGGCCTTGAAGGTCAACTGGAGGACCGTCAGAGATCAGGCTGGCAGCTTGTATTTGTTGACAGGGAGAATGATGTTCTTCTCCTTGGTGACGACCCTTGGCAGTAAGTCCCAAATTTTCATGATTTTGCTTATATTTGTCAATTAATGTACACTCTTGGCTGTTTGCATAAGCAGTTCAGAAGGTTGAGCTTCCCATGAGTTTCAATCATTACCGATAGTTTGTGAAATGATTCATGCTGAATCACTGTGCGTAATTTTAGCGTTAAGTGGCTAATATTATGATCTTATGCTGTATGCCAATTTGTAGAGAGCAACAGTGATAAATTTAGACAACGCTCTGAGGTTCAAAGTGTCCTAGGACTAGCATCATCTAGTCTTTTGACTGTTTTCTCACCTTTTCGATATTTTAAGTTCCTATTGTGGATGTCTGTTTCTCTGAGCCAAAGACAATTGGCTTCTGGAGTTTTGAAACTATTCTTGTCATGATTCACTGGAGGTATAATGATTCTTTATTTATTTTCAGGGAATTTGTGAACAATGTGTGGTATATCAAGATACTCTCGCCTATGGAAGTGCAACAAATGGGAAAGGAAGGCCTCAACCGTGTGGCTTCTATCCCAAACAATAAGCTTTCCAATGGTAGCAACACCTGCGATGACTATGCGAGTCGACAGAACTTGAGAAACCCAAGCAATGGGATTGCATCTTTGGGATCACTTGACTACTAAAGGCCAATGCTTTGCTAAAGAAGGAAAATTAAGAAAATTGGCGGCGAATGATATGAGTGTTTAACTATGCTTAGTAGTGTTTTCGTAAAAAGGATTGGTAGCATTCTTTTAGCTTTTATGTGGTCAGTGAGATGTAATGCTTAGGCAAAGTCTATTTGAAGCTGGCATGTCAGCTTATAATTACGTACTGTAAATTATAGTAGGAAGGAACCTTGTTTCTGAAACTACCGCAACAGCATGTCGAACAACACGTACCGTACGAGTTTGGTGTCCGATAGCACTTTCTATGCTCTCATGTCTTGTAATTTGTTATTAATTGGAGTCGAAAACATATCAAGAATCAGACCGATCAAGTTAATTTACTATATTGAAAATCTTGAGCCTTGAGGTAGGTTTCAGTAAGTTATATATATATATATATGTGTATGTGTGTGTGTATATATATCCGAAAGTAGTTGTATTGGTTCAACTCTAGGTCATTGAATTTGTGCTCTTTTGCTGACTGCATGCATGTATTATCTAAATATGTTGTTTGGCAGTTTATATGTGAGGATCCATCAATACTGCGTGTTCTGTTTTGATGTTACCAACCTAACCCTAACCCTAACCCTAACCCTAACCCTAAATGGGTCTCCTCTCTTTGTCCTTTTCCCGTATTGAGACTGGCCTTACTTGTGGAAGCTGATGACAAATAAAACCTAGCTATCCTTCCATGCATTTAAACCCCTTCGTGGATGAAATAAATTGAATTTTTGTTTCTTCATTAATTAATTAGGGTTTTTTCATTTGTTTTTTTCATGTCTGTCGACTTGCATCTTTCACTACTTACCAACCCAGGCGCTATCAACAAGTAGAATCTACTAATAATACTTCTTTGGCCTATTTCTTTTGTTTTTAATTACCCTTAATACAGTATGCCGGACCCGTGATTAGTATCAATATTAATTTTCCTTTAATATAATTATGTTGTTTACTTCCTTTCTTTTAATTATTTCTTTCAATTCTGTCATCGTATCAGACCAAAATATGAATATAGTGGAGCAATCTACTGTCATGGTTTCTCCGTTTGAACCTTCACAGATTTATTCGGAATTCATATTTTTGTCAATGCATGTGTTTTAATTCTATTTATTTATCATGCTGGAAATGGCCTTTGCCATATTAAATAAAAATATTTTGTGACCTCAAACAAATTACCCCCATTAATTAACTAGTCGATTGCACAATTTGAAACTCGCATAACCCTCGCATCCAGTGTAACACTTCTACAGATTTTTATCCCTACAGAAGCAATTGTACAAGAGAGAATTTGTAACTTAATTTCCGATGTTCGTGAATAGGCGTTTCCATCATATAAGACACAAGTAAGGGTTCAGAAGGAGGAGAGAATCCATCAAGAAAGGGCCAAAAGAACAACAAGAAGCTAAAAAACACACGCACGAAAAACAAGGCAGTGACCACAATCACAAGAAGCTAAAGAACAAACCCGCACATCAGGAGGCAACTAATTGACCAGTCCTATGTTAGAGGTTGCGAGACAACCTTAACTCTCAGCAAGAAAGTTCCACATATACTTCATACTTGGCAAAAATAAAAAACTAAGAGAAAGAAAATAAGATAGAAGACCCCGTTCATGAGTGCAATATGCATTTGCTTCTTCGTTTGATCATTTCGTTGTTATGGCGCATATGCATAGTGGCAGCATCATCATCAGATAAAGTTTCACCGATAGCAGGGTCCGGTTGCGAAACTCATTGCGGAGATGTTAGCATCCCATACCCTTTTGGGATTGGACCTAGCAGCAATTGTTACTTGTACGATTGGTTTGAAATAGACTGCAACAACTCTACCAGCGGGCCCAAGCTTTTATTGAAGAACACCAAGATAGAGATGCTGGATATTTCAGTTGAAGGCACGCTTCGAGTTAAGTATCCTGTTATGTTCTTCAACAGAAAAATGGTTCCCCAATTGCCAAATTTTACAGGAAGCCCCTTCGTGTACTCTCATGAACGCAATAAATTCACTGCAGTCAGTTGTGGCTTCTTTGCCTTGGTAAGGTCATACTGGGACCAGCGTGTTGTTGGTGGATGTATGTCAAATAATTAACTAAGAATATGATAAACACAAATTATTTGAAACAATCCCGATGACAGCCAATTTCTTGATAGAGATTTTTATTACTTGCAAAAGTAGGGATAAAAACACTTAAAAATACTTGTAAGAGTACAAAGTTATTGTAGTATAGCAGCTCAAGTAAGGTCGTTCTCTATTGAATGAATAATTTATGCAAAACCAAAATCTTAGTTAATTATTTAAAAACAAGGATTGGAAAAAGTTGATTTTGAATTTAAAAATAATAAAAACGAATTTAATTAAAATGATTAAAGAAATTAGCAAACTAAAGAAAACAAAAGAAAATGTTTTGAAAACCAAATTGTACAAGCCTAGGGTTCAGCCATCCCCTTAATAATCTTATGTAGATTTACCAATTACTTATAAATTACACATGTAACTTTGAAGGTTAGATTTTCCTAATGTATACTCTACTTGTGGCATTCAAGCTAGAACGTATATCAAACAATGAATTCGTCTGTGGCATTCAGATCAAATATAAACATACATGACTCATTACGCTTTGTGAAAACCCTTTGAAAAACCATGCAACCCCTAAGACGTGGCATTCGTCCTAGGTGAACTTACAATTATCAATCACAAGAAGCAATACTCAATCCTCTAGTGGCATTCCGACCAAATTGCATCCGATTACTTATCTAAACATCCTAATGATAGTTAAGCATTAAGATATAAATGGCTTAGACTTTGTGGTGGGATTGGTTGGAACTTTTGGAAAAATGTTCTGATTTTTAACGTTTTCTATGAATTGCAACTTGAAGGTGAAAATTGTCTTAGTCAAAAAGTCTGCCTTGTTTAACTAGGTTCAAGCCCTTAACCATTCGTGATACTCTTCCACTGGTTAGAGAATACACCCGAAGATGACGATCAACATAATGGTATCATAACATGCATGTTTCAATATGAATGTGATTTCATCATCAGTGTGTACTTTCACATATTTCTGTAGACTCCCAATGGAAATGTGTATCACCTGTTGGGAGTAACAATTCCACGTTGAGGAATGAGATATTGCATGTACTTACAAGTAATTGGGCAACTCTCTTCTTGCCAATTAGTATTATATGGTGGGACCTCAACTTCTACATGGTATCAGAGAGCAAGTTGTTATGTGTGTGAAGCCCAACAGCCACACTTCACCCGATTTGTGTTGTCCACGTGCTAGGCTTGATAATTTGCCACATGTGAGGAGGCGTGTTGGAGTATCAATCCTACATCAGGAAAGGAAGGAACCTTGCATGTGGTAATTGTACTCTTGCCCTTTGTTTCCTGTTTACTCACATCTTTCACTACCTACCAAACCCTGCAAGCGCAAGCCAGTACAAGATTTTTATGTGACGAACAACATTCCAAAAAGATTATGTATCCAGCGCAAGTTTGTATGTGACGCTTTCCTAAAATTCCTCACTTTTTATACCAAAATATGATGAATTTATATGTGTCACATAAAATGTCGTAAGCTAATCCATGTTTTCTTGTAGTGAGCGTTATCAACAAGAACAATGTCCTGGGACCATTTTCTGTGATACAAAGTCTTTGCTTTTTTTGTTTACCCTTAATGCAAGATATCTGAATTGTGACTGGTAAGATTAAATAATGTTTTCTCGTAAGTCCTATTCATGTTATAATTATATATAACCATGAAACTTTCTATATTGCGGTTAATTACATTTTTTAAAATGTATTCTTGTCATGATTCACTGGAGGTACAATGATTCTTTGTTTATTTTCAGGGAGTGTGTGAACAATGTGTGGTATATCAAGATACTCTCGCCTGTGGAAGTGCAACAAATGGGAAAGGAAGGCCTCAACCGTGTGGCTTCTGTCCCAAACAATAAGCTTTCCGATGGTAGCAACACCTGCGATGACTACGTGAGTCGACAGAACTTGAGAAATTCAAGCAACGGGATTGCATCTTTGGGATAATTCGACTACTGAAGGCCAATATGCTTTCCTGAAAATTGAGAATATATTAAGAAAATTGGCGGCGCCGGCTAATGATGAGTGTTTAACGGTGCTAGTAGTGTCTTCATAAAAGGATTTGTAGCATTCTTTACACTTTTATATGGTCAGTGAGATGTACTGCTTAGGCAAAGTCTATTTGAAGCTTGCTTGCAGCTTATAATTATATACTGTAAATTATAGTTGGAAGAACCTTGTTTCTGAAACTTCCGCCACAGCATGCAGAACAACGCACGTACATTACGAGTTTGGTGTCCGAGTCCGTTGGCATTTTCTATGCTATCTTGTCTTGTCTTGTAATTTATTAACAATTGAAGTCGAAAACCATGAATTTGACCGATCATGTTAATTTACTATATTGAGAATATGGAGCCTTGAGATAGGTTTGAGTAAGTTGTATATATATTTTTATAGCCGAAAGTAGTTTATTGGTTTAACTCTAGGTCATTGAATTTTTGCTCTTTTACTGGCTGGATGCATGTATTATCTATGTGAGGATCCATTCTTCTTTATCTTATCTGCAAATCTTAGTCTGACGCATGCAAAAGTAATTTATCAAAAGATGACAAATAGTAGAGTTTCAGTACACGTACGTGCAAGGCATCGGTAATATACAATGAATAGCTCGGCAGCTCTGGTGGTACAGTTGTTTCAGTAAGAACATCTCCAATCATGTTCTCGATTTTTAGTTAACCAACTTAACCCTACCCTAGATGGATGAATAAATTAAATTTTTTTTTCTTCATTAATTAATTAATTAATTAGGGTTCTTCATTTGTTTATTTCGTGTCTTCCTGTCGACTTACATCTTTCACTACTCTACCAATACCTGCAAACCCAGACGCTCTCAACAAGAAGAATCTCTAGAAACTTGTTTGCCCTATTTCTTTTGTTTTTTAATTACCCTAACTAAGCCGGACCCGTGATTAGTAGTAACATTAATTTAATTATGATGTTTACTTTCTTTCTTTCTTTCGATTCTTTCATCATCAGACCAAGATTCTTGTTTAATGATTCATGATTTGATTCTTCCTATTATCTTATGGAGTCATGTATATATTTTGGGGTGTGTTATTCACACACATTTTTTTTATTTCTCACACACCTCTTGTTAATTTATGTCTGTTGATATTTTTCAATTCATTAGATCCGACGGTCAAAAACAAAAAAAATACAAGAGAAGTAAAAAAGGATGTGTGAATATCACACCCCTACATTTTCCTCCTGCTGTCTTCTCTTGGTGGTCGTCATGCGCAGCTACTTACTGCTGATCACCTAAGTTGCATTCTCCTGCTGGCTACTAGGCTGCAAAAAATTCTAAAAACGACAAGACAACAACAACAACAACAACAAAGCCTTTTCCCATTAAGTGGGGTCGGCTATATGAATCCTAGAATACCATTGCGCTCGGTTTTGTGTCATGTCCTCCGTTAGATCCAAGAACTCTAAGTCTTTTCTTAGGGTCTCTTCCAAAGTTTTCCTAGGTCTTCCTCTATCCCTTCGGCCCTGAACCTCTATCCCGTAGTCATATCTTTGAACCGGAGAGTCAGTAGACCTTCTTTGCACATGTCCAAACCCATTTTGTGTACGTGTTGATGCTTCATCGCCCAACATTCTGTGCCATACAGCATCGCCGGCCTTATTGCCGTCCTATAAAAAATTTCCTTAAGCTTCAGTGGCCTACGACGGTCACACAACACGCCGGATGCACTCTTCCACTTCATCCATCCAGCTTGTATTCTATGGTTGAGATTTCCATCTAATTCTCCGTTCTTTTGCAAGATAGATTCTAGGTAGCGAAAACGGTCGCTCTTCAGTATTTCCTGATCTCCGATCCTCACCCCTAACTCATTTTGGCCTCCATTTGCACTGAACTTGCACTCCATATATTTTGTCTTTGATTGGCTTAGGCGAAGACCTTTAGATTCTAACACTTATCTCCAAAGGTTAAGCTTCGCATTTACCCCTCTTGAGTTTCATCTATCAACACTATATCGTTTGCGAAAAGCATACACCAAGGAATATCATATTGAATATATCCTGTTAACTCATCCATTACCAACGCAAAAAGGTAAGGACTTAAGGATTGTTGATGCACAAAATCAGTGAGGACTTTGGAACAACAGAAAGTATTAAGTTTGTGATCTTCGCTAAATTGCTCTGGTCATTAGTGTGGATAAGTATGTAAATGGATAGAGACAGGAAAGCAAACATAAGATGTACGTGGTTCACCCAGATTGGCTACGTTCACGGAGTAGATGAGTTCTCATTAATTGTGAAGGGTTTACGCAAGTACATAGGTTCAAGCTCTCATTTAGTGAGTACAAGTGAAAGATTTAGTATAAATGACATTAGGAAATATTGTGGGAGAATGATCTCGTAATTACGAAACTTCTAAGTACCGAAGTGTGGTATCGTCTTCACTTGCCTTATCTGTCTCATAGGTAGATGTGGCATATTCTCTGGAAGTACTCTTCCTCCATCCAGGGGTGGTATCTTTAACTGATGGAGATGCACAAGGTAATGTATCAATTTCACTTGAAGCTTACTTGTAGTTTCAGGCTTGGTCAAGCGCGATACAAACCATGTAGTAGGAGTCCCCCAAGTCGCCGAGTTAGGGGATCTGCTGAAAGAGGTGACAGACAAGGTAAGCAATTAGAGCTCCAAGCAATCAGTCCCAGATCAGAAGTTTGATTTCGAGTTCCGGCTGATTGTTCTCATTCTCCCTATCTTGCAGGCAGCATGAAGGATAAAGAGAAGAAAAAAGAGAATAGATGATATGAGATACTTTTGCTTTTAAAGAAGTAACTTTCCACAGGCTTATTCTTGAACTGGGCTGGAGGGTTTTCTGGTTACCTCCAGAGTATAAGGCCGACTGAAGAATTTGAGGGTCAAAACAAGTCCATCAAATCTAGAGTACGTTTGACCCTGCTGATATGGGATACTTTTGCTGTTGACAAAGTAGTGTTACGCTTGTCTCCACATGCTTCCTTATATCCTTCTCACTTTCCCTATCTGTTCCTCAGGCAGATGTGGTATCTTCTCTGGAAGTATAAGATGTTGAAGATGAGTACTCGAGAGCAATGCCAGGTAAGTAATCAGGTAAGGGGTTCCAAGCAGTCAGTTCCTGACTGGAAGCTTGATTCCAAGTGCTGACTGATTGCTCTCTTTCTCTTTGTCTTGCAGGTAAGAACAAGGCCAAAGGAAAAAACAGGGAAAAAGCATGATATGGGATACTCTTGCTTTTAACCCTGATGATATGAGATATTCTTGCTCTGGTGTAGCTTGTTTGCAAAGGTATTATCGGGGGGGGGGGGGGGGAAAGAAAACTGAGTATTTCGAGAGGCTTCGTTGGGAGTGCCCTATCAGATATGAGGAAGGGTTGAGCATTTTTGCAGGTCTGCCTGTCCGTTGAGGATGAAGGTTGACATATATAAGAGTCTCCCTAACAACAAGTAGTAATGCTATTCTTTTACCCTGCTTGGTCATAGCACGGTAGTGGGAGCTGCCAGCTTCACGTGTGTCAGAGTACTTTGAAAAAGTGGTCTGTGGTATCTGGAAAGTTGATGTTGCGTGTGAAGATTACAGACAAACTTTATCCAAGGAGATCTGGCTCTCAAAGTTGAGAAAGTGGTGCCTTTTCGATTTTTGAACAAGTAATCCTGTCGGGGATCTGGCTCTCGAGGTTCGGAGAACGGTGCCTCTTCGATTTTTGAGAAAGCAATCCTGCTGGGAGTCTGGCTTTCGAGATTCGGAGAGTGGTGTCTCTTCGATTTTTGAGAAAGTAATCATGTTGGGAGTCTGGCTCTCAAGATTCGGAGGGCGGTGCCGCTTTGATTTTGGAGCAAGCAATCTTATTGGGAGTGTTTTCTCGAATGTGAGTAAAGGTTGGGCATGTTTGCTAGTCTACCTTGCCACGGAGCACAGAGGTTGACACACAAGGACTTCCAATTATCCAGCAGTGGTGCTGTTCCTTTACCCTTGTGGGTAATAATATGGTAGCTAGACCTTCAAAATTTATGTGTCTAAACTTTGTTAGTGCTGTTTCTTTGCTATTCTTTTACCCTTCTTGTTCATAGCGATGTAGTGGGAGCTGCAAGCTTCATGTGTCTAAACTTTGTCAGAGATCTTTGGCAAAGTTATTTGTGGTACCCATGAGCTGATGGTGCGTGTGGAAAGTGGATGATTGAACAGTAAGATTCACGTGCTTTCTATTTCTACTTCACCAAAAATCTTCAACAGAATGCCCGTAATTTCAGCAAAGCTGAGTGTGCATGTGACAGGTGCTGACAAGGCTGAAAAAGCAGGTGCCTCTTCGATTTTTGAGATCGGCCCTTGTGGTCTCTGAGCAGCCCAGCTTTTGAGAAAGCAAGCGCTTCTTCGATTTCTGAGATCGGCCTTCGTGGTCTTTGAGCAGCCTAGCTTTTGAGAAAGAAAACGCCTCTTCGATTTCTGAGATCGGCCCTCGTGGTCTCTGAGTAGCCCAGATTTTGAGAAAGCAAACGCCTCTTCGATTTCTGGGCAGGCGCCTCTTCGATTTCTGAAGCTCCGTCGAGTGCAGATTTTTATAGAGGCTGGCATTAAGTTCCAAAGCAAACTTGAATCTCCACCAGAAGAAGCTCCCTTCTTGCACTTCTAAGATCTTGATTTGTCCGACCTCTTCTCTATTCACCACCTTTGAAAATGTCTGGCCCCTCCGACCGTCGTTTTGACTTGAACCTTGTTGAAGAGGCAGCCACACCTTCTCCAGACAACATATGGCGCCCATCCTTCTTATCCCCTACTGGTCCTCTTACCGTTAGGGATTCCGTGATGAAGAATGATATAACCGCTGCGGTGGTGGCCAGGAACCTTCTCACTCCCAAAGATAACAAACTACTTTCCAAACGGTCTGATGAATTGGCTGTTAAGGATTATCTGGCTCTGAGTGTTCAGTGTGCAGGTTCTGTGTCTAATATGGCCCAACGCCTATTTGCACGAACCCGCCAAGTTGAATCATTGGCGGCTGAAGTGATGAGTCTCAAACAGGAGATTAGAGGGCTCAAGCATGAGAATAAGCAGTTGCACCGGCTCGCACATGACTATGCTACAAACATGAAAAGGAAGCTTGACCAGATGCAGGAATCTGATGGTCAGGTTTTACTTGATCATCAGTGGTTTGTGGGTTTGTTCCAAAGGCATTTATTGCCTTCATCTTCTGGGGCTGTACCGCGTAATGAAGCTCCAAATGATCAACCTCCGATGCCTCATCCTTCTAGGGTTCTGTCCAGTGCTGAAGCTCCGAATGATCCCCCTCCGGTGCCTTCTATTTTTGGGGTTCTACCGACTGCTGAGACTTCTCCTAAGCAACCTTTGTGAAGGCTCCCTCTTGTTTGTTTATTTTGACTCACGTATATGTACATATTTGTAACTTATCGGAGATATCAATAAATAAGCTTTGCTTCATTTCCATCAAATCCTTCTTCACTAAGTTCTTTGATTTTTTCTTTTGTTGAAGCTTGTATGTTGAAGCTTTGTGAGTGGAGCATGTAGGTTGAGGTAGTGTTCCCTTAATTTCCCGAGTGAGGAAACTTCTCGGTTGGAGACTTGAAAAATCCAAGTCACTGAGTGGGGTCGGCTATATGAATCTTAGAACGCCATTGTGCTCAGTCATGTGTCATGTCCTCCGTTAGATCCAAGTACTCTAAGTCTTTTCTTAGAGTCTCTTCCAAAGTTTTCCTAGGTCTTCCTCTACCCCTTCGGCCCTGAACCTCTGTCTCGTAGTCGCATCTTCTAACCGGAGCGTCAGTAGGCCTTCTTTGCACATGTCCAAACCACCGTAACCGATTTTCTCTCAGCTTTCCTACAATTTCGGCTACTCCTACTTTACCTCGGATATCCTCATTCTTAATCTTATACTTTCTCGTGTGCCCACACATCCAACGAAGCATCCTCATCTCCGCTACACCCATTTTGTGTACGTGTTGATGCTTCACCGCCCAACATTCTGTGCCATACAGCATCGCCTGCCTTATTGCCGTCTTATAAAATTTTCCCTTGAGCTTCAGTGGCATACGACAATCACACAACACGCCGGATGCGCTCTTCCACTTCATCCATCCAACTTGTATTCTATGGTTGAGTTCTCCATCTAATTCTTTGTTCTTTTGCAAGATAGATCCTAAGTAGCGAAAACGATCGCTCTTTGGTATTTCCTGATCTCCGATCCTCACCCCTAACTCATTTTGGCCTCCATTTGCACTGAACTTGCACTTCATATATTCTATCTTTGATCGGCTTAGGCGAAGACCTTTAGATTCCAACACTTCTCTCCAAAGGTTAAGCTTCGCATTTACCCATTCCTGAGTTTCATCTATCAACACTTTATCGTCTGCGAAAAGCATACACCAAGGAATATCATTTTAAATATGTCCTGTTAACTCATCTATTACCAACGCAAAAATGTAAGGACTTAAGGATGAGCCTTGATGTAATCCTACAGATATGGGAAAGCTTTTGGTTTGTCCTTCATGAGTTCTTACGGCAGTCTTTCCTCACTCATACATATCCTTTATAGCTTGGATATATGCTACTCATACTCCTTTCTTCTCTAAAATCCTCCAAAGAATGTCTCTTGGGACCCTATTATACGCTTTTTCCAAATCTATAAAGACCATGTGTAAATCATTTTTCCCATCTCTATATCTTTCCATCAATCTTCGTAAGAGATAGATTACCTTCATGGTTGAGCGCCCTGACATGAACCCGAATTGGTTGTCCGAAACCTGTGTCTCTTGCCTCAATCTATGCTCAATGACTCTCTCCCAGAGCTTCATTGTATGACTCATTAGCTTAATACCCCTATAGTTAATGCAATTTTGTACGTCGCCCTTATTCTTGTAGATAGGCACCAAAGTGCTATTTCGCCACTCATTTGGTATCTTCTTCGTTTTCAAAATCCTATTGAAAAGGTCAGTGAGCCATGCTATACCTGCCTCTCCCAAAACTTTCCACACTTCGATCGGTATATCGTCTGGACCCACTGCTTTTCTATGCTTCATCTTCTTCAAAGCTACAACCACTTCTTCCTTCCTGATTCGACGATAAAATGAGTAGTTTCTACACTCTTCTGAGTTACTCAACTCCCCTAAAGAGGTACTCATTTCATGTCCTTCATTGAAAAGATTATGAAAATAACCTCTCCATATGTCTTTGACCGCGTTCTCTGTAGCAAGAACCTTTCCATCTTCATCCTTGATGCACCTCACTTGGTTTAGGTCACTTGTCTTCTTTTCCCTTGCTCTAGCTAGTTTATAGATATCCAACTCTCATTCTTTGGTATCTAGTCGCTTATACATATCGTCATAAGCCGCTAACTTAACTTATCTCACAGCTTTCTTCGCCTCTTGCTTCGCTCTTCTATACCTTTCACCATTTTCATCGGTCCTATCCTTGTATAAGGCTTTACAACATTCCTTCTTAGCATTCACCTTTGTTTGTACCTCCTCATTCCACCACCAAGATTCCTTTTGGTGTGGAGCAAAGCCCTTGGACTCTCCTAATACCTCTTTTGCTACTTTTCGGATACAACTAGCTATGGAATCCCACCTTTGGCTAGCTTCCCAATCTCTATCCCACACACACTGGGTGATTACTTTCTCTTTGAAAATGGCTTGTTTTTCTCCTTTTAGATTCCACCATCTAGTCCTTGGGCACTTCCAAGTCTTGTTTTTTTTCTCTCACTCTTTTGATATGTACATCCATCACCAACAAGCGATGTTGATTAGCCAAGCTCTCTCCCGGTATAACTTTGCAATCCTGACAAGTTATACGATCCCATTTCCTCATTAGAAGAAAATCTATTTGTATTTTTGACAACCCACTCTTGTAGGTGATCACATGTTCTTCTCTCTTCTTAAAGAAGGTGTTGGCTAAGAATGTTAATTTTCAAAGTTCGTAAAGAGAACGAGAAATGGGTAATGCTAGAGAGATTAAATTTTTAGACAAAATTTGTAAACTAAATGATTTGTTACCAATATGAATGTGCACGTTTATCAACGTATAAGTCATAATCTAATCATCAATTTTCATATCATTTAGTTTACAAAAGTTTGTCTACAATTTATTTTTTGTCACATTGTCTACAATTTTAATTCTTTAGCATTACCCACAAGAAGTTACAAGGTAGTATTGCATTACCACGTTATCTGTGGTCCTTCCATTTAAAATTTGACATGTGTACTATTTTATCACAACTGTATTAGAAATTTATTTTAAGAAATTAAAAACAAATTAAATACCTGAAAGAAAAAAAACGCAGCGGCAGCGACCCTACCCCTCCGTTGCAGACAAGTCCCCATCTCAGTCCTCTGCCTCCACGGCTCCAACCCGACTTCAGGCCACTGGTGGCTATATCAGCTGCCTTCCTTATCTCTTCCCCTCTTTCCCTATACAAATTTCAACTAAGACTATTTCTTAAGTGAGTTTAGGATTCATCCAATATCATGAACACATGTTCTTCTCTCACCGATTCTTCATAAACTACATTAAGCCGGTAAATTCACCCAATTAAGTGTTTTCCTTATCAAAATGCACTAAAAGGTACTCACAAATCTGTAAGAGACGTCGTTTTACTAACATCGCTGCCACCAAAGGTACTCAGAAATTGCAGAAACGACACCACCAAGATGATTAATGGATTGGGATTTCGAATTCGTTGTTATATTCATCGGGTTTTCAAATTAGTACACCAATATGAGTATTGGGTTTTCAAATTAGTACACCAAGATGATTAATCCACAAAACCTTCAGTGGGTTTTCAATATAATTAATCCACACCACAGCCATGGCGTGGAGACGGAGGACTGGGACGGAGACTTGTCGGGAATGGAAGGTGGGATCGCTGGTGTTTTTTTTTTTTTAATATTTAATTTTTTTTTTGAATTTTTGAATTTTCTAAAATAAATTAGATGTCCAACTGTGATAAAAATTATACATGTCAAATTTTAAATGGAAGTACCACAAATAATGTGGTAGTACCGTATTACTTAATAATTTCTCCTCTTAAACAAAATTGAGGATATACTATAAAACCACTTGGCTATATGAGAAGTAGTCCAACTTACTTATAAACTCATACAATGTCTCTTCTTCCATCAATATAGGATTCATTCTCAATAGCCACCCTCATATGTGACGGATTTTAAAGTCAAACATGTGGACATGACAAACGAGAAGAAATTTAAAGTTTCACCGTAAAACCAATTGACAATATTATAACATAATCTTTTATAAGTCCATGCAACTTTCTGTTTGATTCATTCTCTTCATAGCCATCATATAAAAGACATAAAAACGGCAACGGGTTCAGAAGGAGGAGAGAATCGAACAAGAAAGAGCCAAAAGGACAAGAAGCTAAAAAACAAACACAGAAAAAAAACAAGCCAGTGACCACAATTACAAGAAGCTAAAGAACAAACCCGCACATCAGGAAGCAACTGATTGACCAGTCCAATTTTAGAGGTTGCGAGACATTCTCAGAAAGAAAGTTCCATATATACTACGTATTTAGCAAAAATAAGAAACTAAGGGAAAGAAAATAAGGTAGAAGACCCCATTCATGAGTACAATATGCATTTGCTTCTTCGTGTGATCATAATTTCGTTGTTATGGCCCATCAGCATAGTGGCAGCATCATCATCAGATAAAGTTTCACCGGTATTAAAGTCTGACTGCGAATCTCATTGCGGAAATGTTAGCATCCCATACCCTTTTGGGATTGGACCTAGCATCAATTGTTACTTGTACAATTAGTTTGAAATAGCCTGCAAGAACTCTACCAGCGGTCCCAAGCCTTTCTTGAAGAACACCACGATAGAGGTGCTGGATATTTCAGTTGAAGGCACGCTTCGAGTTGAGCATCCTGTTAGGTTCTTCAACAGAACAATGGTTCCCCAATTGCCAAATTTTACAGGAAGCCCTTTCTTGTACTCTGAGGAACACAATCAATTCACTGCAGTCAGTTGTGGCTTGTTTGCCTTTGTAAAGTCATACCCGGACCAGCGTGTTGTTGGTGGATGTATGTCAGCTTGTGATACGAGTGCTGGGCCTGAAGACAACTATGGATGTATTGGTATTAACTGTTGCCAGATTGCGCTTCCCAGGAATCTCAGTGTGATTGATGCCGATATAAAATCTGAATCCGAAGAAAGCACTATCAATGGAAAGGGAGGAGTATCGGTTGATAATTACGCATTCCTTGTCCAGCAAGACTGGTTTTATCATAATTTATCAAATTTTAGAGACGTCAAGGATATGGACAGCGTTCCAGTGGTGTTAGAATGGAGCATAAGCTTAGATGACATGACAAATTCATTGGTCAAATTATACAAGGAGTTTGTCCTAGTATTCGATCTCCTTCCAAACGGATCTCCCCAAATCCGAAAGTTTGATTCCACACCCTTTTGCATGACATATATCACTTCTTACGCATACAATCAGTCAAAGCTTAAATGTTTTTGTCCGGTTGGGTTTGAAGGGAATCCCTATCTTCTCCAACCTTGTCCAGGTAATTGAACCTCTTCCATTTCAAAGCAATCTTCTTATACGCATGCACAAGTCAATTTCTTGATTTTTTTAGTTCCTTTTTTATTCTCTGCTCAAAATTAATCGGAAAAAATTGAAAAGAATAGACCAATATAAAAGGCTTTGTTTGTTTTTACAAATATTCTTTGCACCACGATCATTTCATTTTTTGTTATTCTGTTATTTTATTTCAGATATAGATTAATGCAATGGCTCTGATCCGTGTCCTAATATCGGCGCATCGAGTTTGGGTGGCGGTTGTAGAGCAAAAAATAATCACAAGGCGACACGTGGATTTTTTTGGTAAAAGAGGACAAAAATACCCTTGAGGCATACCGAGATTCCTACGCGCGAGCAGCGGACAATCATCCTCAACCAAGTCAAAAATGCTCAAAAAAAGGTAACCAATTCCAATTTATCTCATCCATCCTCATTATAGGTAATTACTTCATAACCTATAAATTATCCCATAAAAATAGAGATTAATTGGCTAATTAATGAATTAATTCCTAATTAATTCATTAATCACCAAATTAATCACCCATTATACCCCAAAAATCACACCAAGGTCCGGCCATTCCCATCCAAAAAGAGCCTATCATATTCTCTACCTTTTCCACCATTTTCCCTTTTTAATTATTTGGTAACTCCTAATTAAACCTAAATTAAACCCAAAAAACCCTAGCCACCTCCTATCCCTATAAATATACTCTCATTCTCACCAAAAAGAAAAGATTCCAACACTTTGGCAAAAATCCCAAAATCCTCTAAACACTCTTTCTCTTTAAATTCTAACTTTGGCATCGGAGGTTCTTCGGCCAAAGCCCCCCCATTCATTGTGGGCGCGTGAGGCTCTTGGCCTTGACCTAAGGTGTTAATTGTTTTGTAGGTGCAATTTTGTCCAAGAAGAAGAAGGCGGAAATTTGCATCCACAAATTGGTGCTTTAATTGAGAGTTGAAATCCATACTCGTAGAAGACTCTTGCACAAAAAGGTTTTTTCTTTATTTTCTAGTCCATTTGAATATTTTTCATACGTTCTTATTATTAAAAATTTTTACTTGCAAAGGTTATTTGATAAAACGTATAAGCAAAATATAATGGCTAGAAATTTAGAAAATTCCACAAGTGAAAATTCTAATGTTCAAGAAATGGGATTGCGGAGATCCGTGAGGCTAAATGTGACAATAAGTGGAGCGACATCATCACCACGAGTTTCCACCATGGGAACCACCGCGATGGCTACTTCGGTAGCCACTCGTGGCGAGGTTCATGGAGCCTTCACCACGGCCCGAGCCGTGCCATCCAAGGCTCACGGTACCAAGACCATGGCTCGAGCCGTCCCATCCAAGGCTCACGGCACCAAGGCTACGGCCCAAGTCGTGCCATCCAAGTTTGCACGGGCCCGGGTCCAAGCCTCGCATTCGCATGCATCACATACTAAGCAGTCTGCTCTCACGGCCCAGCCTGCTCCCGCCAAGCAACCTGCTCTCACAGCCCAGCCTGCTCCTGCCAAGCAGCCTGCTCTCGTGACCCAGCTTGCTCCTGACGAGCAGCCCACTCCCGTGGTCCAGCCTGCTTCCGTCGAGCAGCCCACTCCCGTGGCCCAGCTTGCTCCCGTCGAGCAACCTGCTATCGCGGCCCAGCCTGCTCCTGCCAAGCAGCATGCTCTCGTGACCTAGCCTGCTCCTGACGAGCAGCCCACTTCCGTGGTCCAGCCTGCTCCCGTCGAGCAACCTGCTCTCGCGGCCCAGCCTGCTCTCGTGACCCAGTCTGCTTCAGTCGAGCAGCCCATTCCCGTGGCCCAGTCTGCTCCTGCCAAGCAGCCTGCTCTCGTGACCCAGCCTGCTCCCGACGAGCAGCCCACTCCCGTGGTCCAGCTTGCTTCCATCGAGCATCCCACTCTCACGGCCCATCTTGCTCTAGTGACTTTCCAAGCAGCCCAAGTCGGCCCAAGACGCTTTAGTGACTTTCCAAGCAGCCCAAGTCGGCCCAAGACTATCTCAACCATCTGGACCTACCATCGAGCCGGGGGCATTCCCACCATATTTTTTCACGGATTTGACATTTGCCAACTCAAATCTCACGCTCGGAGTCTACCACCCTTCCACTGCCCAAGGAGGTGCATTCCTTCCAAGCTCTTCTAATCCAAATGGCAAACAACACTTGTCTCGACAAGTCATAGAGTTGACGAGCGTCCTTGCACAACAGACAACCTTGGTGAATCAACTTTTGCAATGCATTGGGATCCAACGTACCCCGGACGAGGTATGCCGAAGTAGGACAAGGGCAGATGGACCTTTCCAGCAGTGTCCCGGCAAGCAACCACTCGACCAGCCACGAGCCGAACGTTTGGGCAGTGTACATTCCCGTCTTAGCGCGCAGAATGGCATGCACTCTCGACTATGCCCAAGGATGAACATATATTCACGGTTGGGGTCATACTCCGATAGTCAACATGAGCAACCTTCCGGAAAAAGTGTCCATTCGCAGCTAAGCCCACAAGGAGCATCATCCACCTCACATCAGAGTATGCAGCCCGACGGACGGAGAGAAGCAATCACTCAATCCAGCTCAAGTTTAACCAGCAGCCTGCGAAGAACTCATTCGCCTGCTAGGAACTCACCACATGCACTGCATCCGCGACATAGACGAGCCAAACACATGGAAGAGCAGCCTAGACCAGCAAGTCATGGCTGGGGGCAGCCGAGAGCTCCGTTACCCCAACAAAGGCAAATTCAAGAAGAAGTAGAGAGACTATTGACCAAGCGATTGCATGATTTCCAACGCAACGAGGTCACCGACGAGGCACTACGACGGAACATGACCAACATAAGTAGGTCACCCTTCACGAACGAGATCGAGCAAGCAGAGCCTTCACGCGAGTTCAGCATGCCACATTTCACATATTTCAAAGGGGATGCAGACCTGGAGAGACACTTAAAGCGCTACCGAATCGCAATGATCCTTTATCGAAACAACGATGATCTCATATGCAAGATATTCGCCACCGCTCTACAAGGCGAGGCGCAAGATTGGTTCTACACCCTGCCGCCACAATCCATCAGGAATTTTTACGAACTTTCTTTGGTTTTCACCAAAGAATATTCATCTTATCGCTCGATTAAAAGAAGTCTGACCATTTGTTCGACGTCAAGAAGAACCCAAAGGAGTCGCTTCGCGACTATGTGAGGAGGTTCAAAGTAGAGAATGCAAAAATAGTCGGATGCAACGACTCGATAGCTAGAACAGCCTTTCAAAAATGACTTCCAGCAGACCACCCGCTATTCAGAAAATTAATCATGAAAGAAGATCTAACTCTGGCAGACTCTTTTGCTTTGGCAGAGAAGCATGCACTTTGGGATGAGGCTCGCCAATGCACATTCAAGGACTTGAAGAAGTACCCGACATCACATTCCTAGAAGCAGTGGAGGACTTATTCGCATGTTTAACTGTATCTAAAGTAGCAATAAGCTCTACCATCATGCGAGAAAAGATGGGGGCCCGACTACCTGTATTCTACAGTTCATAAGCTCTCCTCGATGCTATTAAAAATTCAAAAGCTAACTTTGGCGATAACTGTTGTAACCCAAAAGCTTAAGTTTTACCTTCAAACGCAAACAGTCATCATCATGACGTACTATTCCGCTGAATCCAAACCGGCGATGATAAAAGCGTAGACCCTGGCAGATGTAAAGTTTTCTGACGAACGCAACAACTCGGCCCAACGACGCCCCGAAGGCAGCCGAGCACACTTTAGCCACACCTATTCCCTCAATGGAGATTTCTGGCGTTTGCATGTCGACGGCGCATCCAACTACGAAGGCTCGTGAGCAGCCGTGGTTCTTGCCACCCCAAACGTTTCAATGCTCAAGCAGGCGATCACTCTAAGCTTCAAAGCATCTAACAGCGAAGCAGAGTACGAAGCCCCACTAGCAGGCCTTCGAATGACAAAAGACTTGGTGGTGAAAAAGCTTTCCATTCATTCCGAGTCCTAGCTAATCACCAGCCAGACTACCGGGGCAAAGGCATGATGATCATGGCAACCGACTACTTCACCAAGTAAGTAGAAGCAGAGCCCATTACGATCATGGTTCAGACAGACATAGAGCGCTTCATATGAAGAAGTATCATTTGCCAATTTGGCATCCCTTAATCCATTGTCACCGACAACGGCCCGCAATTCGTGGGCAAAGATTTGGTGAAGTTATTCCAAAAAATATGGCATCAAGCAGCACATGTCTACGCCAATATATCCTCAGGGCAATAGGCGGGCCAAAGCATCCACTAAGATGATCCTCGATTGCCACAACAAATCCCCCACCAATAAGAAAAGAAAATGGCCAGACGAACTCCAAGGATGTCTATGGGCATATCACACAACCAAAAGACGAACAACCGAAAGGAGATGGCCACAAGCTTAAATCTGGCAGAAGAAATACGCGAACAGATTATCACTTGCATTGCAGCCTACCAGCATCAACTCCTCTCAAGCTATAACAAAATGGCCAAGATCCAACAGTTCCAGCCCGGAGATCTGGTCATAAGAAAAACCTTCATCACTGCCAGCAGAAAAGGCTCCAAAAATATGGATCCCATATGGGAAAGTCCGTACAAGATCAGCAGAGTATGTGGCAAGAACAATTACACCCTCACCACCATAAAACCACAAAAAGATCGAAAAACAGTGGAACGCCTACAATATGAGGAAGTACCATGTGTGACCTCTCGCTACATCAAAGCCCGAAGACTCAAGCAGCTCGACGGGCACTACCTCACCAGCCGAGGATTATCCAGATGTTGTGCAGTTTTTACCTTACATCTAAGTTCTTGTTCGTTTAACTCGTTTTTCAATGAGGAATTCAGAAGTAATCACGACTTGGCTTGGCTGCATGCTTACAACAACTGATCACTCATGCACTTCAAAAGAAGATCGCGCCCTTCTTAGGGACTTACAGCAGGAATTGCGCCCCCCGAAGGACCAACCATGCTCTCCAGTGCGAGAGGGTAAACTAATTGCTCTCTAACGCGAGAGGGTAAACCAATTCCCCGACACCCACATGGGTCAGCTCTCCAAGAACGGGAGGATAAACTCTACACTCCGAATATCCAGACGTGGATGAGCCGGGCTGCCCTAGTATAACTAGATGCACGATGGCTTATGCCGGGATTCCTAGAAGTAGCCGCAATGGTCTTTTTCAAGGCTTAGCTAATTGAAGGATTTTGGGTCTCTTGGCCTAATCCGTGGGGAACCGGGCCCTAGAGACGGAGAGGGCACATTACGCAGTACATCCGATGGACGGCTACCCTGGAATCCTAAAGCTGCTACCGAGTGCACTAAGATAGCCTACGGATTCCAGAAGACTGCCTACGGCTTGCCCTTCGAGCAGTAAAGCCGCACTAGACTTATACAACCGCACATTCTTGTGAAAGGTTAAACAAGCTAGCACGCATATACCAAGTTTTATCCACTGCCGACATGCATAAAAGAAGCAAAAAATGAAGAAAATCTAAGGAAAACATGTTTATAAACGACTAGCAAAGGCCGAATGAGTTCAAGCAAAACAAGAGCTACAAGGAAAAACAAAGAAAATCTTAAAGGCTACCTAGATGACTACATTTTAGCAGCCTGGACATCCCACGACTATTCGGTCGCCACACCTTCAGCAGCCGCGAAGCTCTTAGCAGCGGCATCACCCCTGACTGCTCCAGCCTGGGCACCAACTTCTCCAACTACTTCACCAATACCAACATGGACGCGCTGCAGCTCATCCACTTCTTTCTTCAAACTTTCGTTGATCTTCAGTACACCTTGAAGTTCCAACACTTGGGGTTCAAGCCTATCGACGATTCTCTTGAAGTGGATCACTTGATTATAAGCAGCAATCAACTTTTCAGCCTTTGCATAAGCAGCGAAAGAAGTCTTTGGTTTTTTCTCAGCCGGCATCTCTTGAGCAGGCAGGGAAGATATCTTTTCCCACCTTCGCTTGCAGTAGGATCCACAACGGTGATTGGACGAACCAATGCATCCGCCTTGATCCTATTCACCTCTTATTTTGAGAGCAGCCCACGTTTCTCCTGACGAAGAGAGTTAAAGTAGCCAACGCCATTCGTGGTACCCAGCAGGGGAGTTCAACCCAACATTCCAGCAGCCCATGATACCTATAATCTCCTCATTTCTTTCAATCGCCAGCCTAGTCCGAGTCAGGTCTAAGAGCCCAAAGGACATGAGCCATGCGGCTCGCCTAGCACTGCGCCCCAACGCCACAATCCGCGACCCCAGCCGCACAAGCTGCCCTTGGCTCAAGCCAAGCCAAGCTGCCCAAGTAGTAGTCCCTGCCACGACATCTCCTCGGCCCATGCCGAGCCAACTCCTGGCCCCTGCTAGCCGACGTGCCGCACCACCCCGACGGCTGCCCTGCAATAGTACTATCCAAGAAGAAGGCAAGAAAAATTAAATTTTTCTTACATCGGTGCGGCACGGAGAAGACGAAGAAATCAACGAAAGACGATCCTTTGCACGGGCAAGATGTAAAAGATTGCTAGAGGAGGGGGAACAAATATCCTCTAACTTTTTCTCTCTTGTTGGGTAGAATAAATCGTTCTCCAAAGTTGATTTAATAACCCACTTAAGGTGGACTTAAATAGGCTTTGAGAGAAATTTATTTCCCTTTCCTAGAAGAATCTAATTTCCATTTAAAGAGAGAATCAACATCAAAGTAGGAAGCAGTCTTAAGTTTCCTAAAGCAAGAAAATATCTACACCTGTTGCCCTTTCCTACAAGCAACCCAACAGGTGTGGGGGCATTTGTAGAGCCAAAAATAATCACAAGGCGACATGTGGATTTTTTGGTAAAAGAGGACAAAAATACCCTTGAGGCATACTGAGATTCCTACGCACGAGCAGCGGACAATCATCCTCAACCAAGTCAAAAATGCTCAAAAAAAGGTAACCAATTCCAATTTATCTCATCCATCCTCATTATAGGTAATTACTTCATAACCTATAAATTATCCCATAAAAATAGAGATTAATTGGCTAATTAATGAATTAATTCCTAATTAATTCATTAATCACCAAATTAATCACCCATTATACCCCAAAAATCACACCAAGGGCCGGCCATTCCCATCCAAAAAGAGCCTATCATATTCTCTACCTTTTCCACCATTTTCCCTTTTTAATTATTTGGTAACTCCTAATTAAACCTAAATTAAACCCAAAAAACCCTAGCCACCTCCTATCCCTATAAATATACTCTCATTCTCACCAAAAAGAAAAGATTCCAACACTTTGGCAAAAATCCCAAAATTCTCTAAACACTCTTTCTCTTTAAATTCTAACTTTGGCATCGGAGGTTCTTCGGCCAAAACCCCCCCCCATTCATTGTGGGCGCGTGAGGCTCTTGGCCTTGACCTAAGGTGTTAATTGTTTTGTAGGTGCAATTTTGTCCAAGAAGAAGAAGACGGAAATTTGCATCCAC
This sequence comes from Malus sylvestris, assembly GCF_916048215.2. Classification (NCBI taxonomy): domain Eukaryota; kingdom Viridiplantae; phylum Streptophyta; class Magnoliopsida; order Rosales; family Rosaceae; genus Malus; species Malus sylvestris. The sequence goes on from NC_062268.1 coordinate 11,092,883, forward strand.
AACGGTGTTGTATGCAAGAATATTTTGGGGGTCATACATGCACTCAAATACAACCGGCGTTGTATGCGATTATTATGATACAAGAGGTGCATCATGCTACTACTCCAGAGATGACAAAAGCAAATGGCCTAAAAAAATCATACTTCTAGGTATGCTCCTATACTCATCACAGTTGAATAAACTTTTTCTGGTCAAAATCTCAACTATAAGAGGGAGATTCAAACTTGGGTGCAAACTGCAAAGAAGGATGACACACTGCTCTAGGCTTTAACTAACTTGGCTAAACCTTGGTCTAGATGCGAAAACTCTAATTTCTCAACAAGTCTTAAAAATAGACGTCAAAACCGATTCTATCATTTAGGTGTGCGTTCGATTTTAATGAGGCTATATTAAAAACAGATGGAACTCATTCCTAAGTGAGTCTCAACTGTCTATGTCTGGAAACAATATTATATGAATAGTTTTTGTTTTGTTCTCTATTTATAATTTCAAGTATGTGTACTTTGATATGCAGGTCTTGTAACGAGTCTCGGAATACTGCTAATAGTTGTTGGTTCATGGTATGTATACAAAGTAACAAAGAAAAGGAGAAAAAACAAACGGAAGGAAATGGTTTTCAAACGTAATGGTGGTTTGTTGTTGGAACAAAAATTATCATCAGGTGAAAAATTGACGGTTGAAAAGATCAAGCTGTTCAAATCGAAGGAGTTAGAGAAGTCCACTGATAATTTTAACATTAATCGAATTCTTGGCCATGGAGGTCAAGGTACTGTTTACAAAGGAATGTTGACAGATGGAAGAATCGTTGCTGTAAGAAAGTCTGAAGTAGTGGGCGAAGGCAAACTTTCACAATTCATCAATGGGGTTGTGCTTCTTTCACAATATATAAATGATTAGGAAGAAATTTGATTTTTACAATATGTTTTTTCTTTTAAGAGATAATTATTGATAATTAAATAATTAAATTTAAAGAATTGGACTTATTTTAATAAATTGGACTATTCCTACTATTGGCTCAAAAAATTGGAGTTATATCAAGTTTCCCCTAAAAAAAATGAACAAGAGTGCAGAAAAAACAAATGGTGTGCTGAAATCGTTTATCGAGAATGAAATCAGATTGCTAATTCTTTAGTTTCATTTGGGGTAGATAGTCAAGGGCGGAGCCACTATGAGGCCACCATAGGCCTAGGCCTACCCTGACTCTTTCACCTAGACCTGGGATTCGCATCGTGTTTCTCGTGTTCGTGTCCTACACGATAGCTTAACGGGTTGTGTTGTGTAATACCCGTTAAAGTAAATGGGTAATATGGCCCGACCTGTTACCCATTAAGAAAAATATATTTTAAATCAATAAAAATAAAAATGAAAAACATAATTTGACCCAAAAAAATTTAAAACATTATACTAAATTAGTATATACATACTAAATTTCGGAGTTGACCTATTCATGAAAGTTGTAAAGCTTTTCATTACGAATGATTACATTTTTCACACATCTACAATAATTATTAATAATTTTGCACTCAAATAAAAAACACTGTTCATGAGATTTTGAGGGTTTTAAAAATCTAAACGACCATATAACAATCGTCTAAGCATTGAGGATGCAATTATGAACATTTATTATGCTTTCACATCTTTCATACTTATATATTAATGATTATGAATTTTTTTTTATTTTGAACTCCCTTAAAAATCTATTCCTGAGAGTTTGTATGGTTTTAAAAATTCAAATGATCAGATACCCATCCTCAAAACGTAGAGGATGCGACTACGAGCGTTTGCATATTTTTTCATATTTTTTGCACATGTAAATTAATTATTATAATTTTTTTTAATGTGTTTGGTATTTTTAAATTACTTGATATTTTTATTTTTAACGTGTTTTATGATTTTTAATTTCAATCTTGGCCTATAATATCCTATAAAAATAAATAAATAAATAAAACTTAAATTTTAAAATTTATATAGAATAATAATTAATAAACAATATATACATATTCATTATATCTGTTGTGTAGGGAATTTGAGAATGTATCTTATATTTCTATTAAGATTAGTGTAACCTTAAGGGGAAATATTTTACCCTTCCTACTACTATAAATAAAGGCATAATGGGGTGAATCAAACACACCTCACAATTAAATCAATCTTTCTTCTCTCTAATAGTGGTCGCCCCCTCTCTTTAAACCCTAAATCGTTCAATAAAAAAGGCATACAACATGTTATCAGCACACTCTTGCAAGAAACTGAGGAATTGAAGCATCGTAGGATGAGGCTATCATCCACCAAATTCAAAGGCTTATTCGTTTTCTGATAATCAGGTACGCTTAAAATAAAAGAAGATATTTGAAATGTCCACGAAGTATGAAAACAATCCCCATGATGCATGAACCCCTCTATGTTTATATTTTCCTTTCGATATATATATATATATATATATATATATATATATATATATTGTATATGTTCATATATTTGTTTCATGCATCGCACAATTAAATTGTTATGTGGAATTTATGAGTCAAAGTACAAAATTAAATTAGAAGCATATTTAGGGTTTTTCCTAAACCCTAAGGGATTTTGAAAACAATATGGGAATTGGACATGGTGCGGCACACCACCTCACCATCACTGTGCACACGTGACCAGGCTTCGGCCTGGGGACAATATGGTGGGCCTACAACCCTTCTCCTGTTTGCACTACGGCCTGCAACCATCCAACCCAGCCCAGATTGGATGGGCTTTATTCCCTGCACGCTGCAACCTTTAAGGTTGCTGGGTTCTGTGTTGCCAGGCCCGCAGCTTGCTCCTTGGCCCACAACAAATTGACGCCAACCATGTGGCTGGGCTTCTCGCGCTAAGGACCACGGCCCCAGTTTTTTTGGGTCTCCCTGTGTGCTAACCCACAAGCCAGCGTTTGCTGGGCTTGTCCCTGTGCCACCTTACCCAGGCCCGTGGTCTGTAGCCACCATGGGACTGCTTTCCTACAGCCAACCCAAGCTCTTTTTGGGCCTTGCCTTATGCTTAAGGCACCTAAACCCGTGCCCCTTAACCCACGACACCAAGCCCAAAATTATTTTGGGGCTATATTTTCGATCCAATAATATTACTTTAATATTATTTAGTTTTTACAATCGACCCCGTATGGCCCAATTTATTGAATTAATTAAAAGTGACATGCAGTCCATTAATCTAATAATGAATCCAAAATTATTGACCTGAAGATCATTTTTGGACATTAACGATTCAATAATTTATTTTTATACTTTGAACCGTCACATACTTTTGTAGTAATGAATCTCTCACACTTGAGTTCCTGAAAAATCTCAAATCCACTACACTTAGTTAGTATATTGCATTCTGTGTTTCTTGCAGAAACCTCTCATTATGAACTAATTGTTCATAAAACTAAATTGAACATGTAGTTTCAAATTTAGTGCCTTTGAAACTCGAAGTTTTCATTCAAAACATACCACATGAAACCCGTAGTTTTCATGCATAAATTAAACCACTACATGTCTATAGAACATGTATGTTCTATGATATATGTATATGGCTTACCATATGACTAATCACGTTTTCTCTCTCCGTTTGAGGGACATGTCGAACTTGAACAAGCTCAATTTCTCCGCTCTAGAAATCTCTGGAAGAAACTATCTGAAGTGGGTTCAAGACCTGAAGCTCCATCTCACTGCAAAGGGTATTAGAGCCACCATCGAGGCACCTATCGCCGACAAACCTGTTGATGAAGCTCTGAAGGCTACTGCAATGATCTTCATCCGAAGACACATTCATAATGCACTGCAGACTGAGTATCTCGCTGAGGAGGACCCACGCACCCTCTGGCTGAGGAGGACCCTCGATCACCAGAAAGACATATACTTGCCTGAAGCAAGACACGACTGGCAGCATCTTCGCTTCCAGGACTTTAAGTCCGTGAATGAATATAACTCTGAAGTTTGTAGAATCCGTTCTCTGTTGAAATTCTACAAGGTGGAACTAACCGAATTAGATCTCTTGGAGAAGACCTATTCGACCTTCCATGCCATCAATATTGTCTTGCAACAACAATATAGGGCACATAAATTCACCAAGTTTTCAGATTTGATCTCTGTTTTACTTCTTGCTGAAAAACAGAACCAGCTTTTGATGAAGAGTCATCAATCTCGACCCATTAGCTCAAACACCGTGCCTGAAGTGCATGCAACTTATTCTAGCAGCTATAAAAGATGAAAGAACTGTCGTGGCTGTGGCAATGGGCAGCAAGCCCAACCACGGGCCCAAGGTCAACATAGTGCTGCACCTAAGGGAAAAAATGTGACCTATCAGCGTCCACCACTCGCCCCTAAGGTCCCAAACTTCAAGAACAAGGGCAAAGCTCCCGTTCAGGCTGCTTCTACTGAACTGGACATGTGCTATCGCTGTGGATCAAGGGATCATTGGTCACGCGTATGCCAAGCTTCCCCTAAGGCTATTGCCAAATATCATTCTCGTCGTGAGTCTAACTTTGCACATGTGGATCATCCGGAAGATGCAACTACATCAATAGAGTGGCCGGCCCTACCCCTTATTTTGCTAGGTATATGGTTTAATTTTGAACAATTTTTCTAAGTATTTGGAATAATTTGTTTGGTTTTGGTTTGTTTTGAATTATGGATTGTTATTTGAATGGATATTATTTTCTTGAATTGCTTAATTGAATGAATGGACTTATATTTTTACATGTGACCAATTCAATCAATTTATTTATAGGTATGTCTAGTGGGAAGTTAGTTGTCTGGCAGATAGTGGAACCACGCACACCATCTTACATGAACGACACTATTTTACTAACTTCATTCCCAAGAAAGCTCATTTGACAACTTTCTCAGGCCCATCCAACCTGATTGAAGGATACGGAAAGTCACGTATCATGTTGTCTAATGGTACAATTCTAACCATTAATGAGGCATTCTATTTTCCACGTTTCGGAAAAACATTGCTGAGTTTTAGAGATATTCGAGATAATCAATATCATCTTGAAACCACTGAAGATCATGGTTCTGAATTTCTTCGTATCACTTCGTATGAATATGGCCAGAAACATATTCACGAGAAGTTGGAACGCTTACCGAGTGGGTTGTACATCATAACCATTCGCGGCATAGAAGTCCATAGTATGGCCGGCCCTATGCCTGAGTTCCAGGACACTTTGTTGGTTTTGCATGATCGTTTGGGATATCCTGGACGTGAGATGATGTGCCGTATCCTCAAATCTTCACACGGGCATAAGTTACATCCCTATGCTGGACTTCCACCATGCAAAACGTGTTCTTTGGGGAAGTTGAATACTCAACCCTCATATACAAAGATTATTCACGACCCCCTAAGTTTCTTCAGAGGATTCAAGGGGACATTTGTGGACCTATCCAACCAACCTACAGACCATTTAGATACTTTATGGTGTTGGTTGATGCATCGACACGATGGTCACATGTTTGCTTGTTGTCCACACGCAACGCCGTGTTTGCTAAACTCCTAGCTCAAATCATTAAGCTAAGGGCTCACCATCCTAATTATCCGATCAAGTCGATTCAACTGGATAACGCTGGAGAGTTTATGGCACAGACTTTTGACGATTATTGCATGTCAGTAGGGATTAATGTGGAACATCCTATGCCTCATCTTCACACAAAAAACGGCCTAGCAGGAGGTTTCATAAAGCACATTAAATTGATAGCTCGGACTTTGGTTATGAGATGAATCCCCAAAATGAGAGAAAATGAAACAAATAAGGGAATAAACAGAGAGATGAATCCCCCAAAACCTGACCTAACATACTAAAAAATTCGAAAATATAAGCTAACATTAAAGAATCCAATTAAAAAACGAACTTATATTTGGAAATCCAGGCATGCAGCACAAGATCCGGCACACACCACCCTCAGTTGCCTTTGTTCATGACCCCTACCCCTCTCCTTGAAATCCTGACGACCCATATGGTTTTCTCTAACCATCCCCACTTTCCATCGCGATCTCTCTCTCTCTCTCTATAAATCAAGAATAAATAGATTAATGGTTATGAAAATTTGATTAGAGAAAATTTAGAATTTTGTTTATGGGATTTATTATAATTTACATCGAAAAATTTATTAATAAGTGGAAAAGATGAAAATGCCCCTAGTTGACTAAAGGTAATTTTACGAGGATGTATTTTATCCTCATATATTTATCGTATTTCTTGATATAATTAGATAAAGCTCGACCCTACGAAAGCATGGGCGAAAGCTGTTTGTGAATCGAAGTTGAAACGAAGAAATTCGAGGCTCTAAAAAAAAGAAAAAAAAAAGAGCTTGAAAGCTGCTAGATGGCAACGTGAGAGAGGAGGAAAATGAGAGATGCAGGAGAGAAGAAGGAGGAAAGGGACCAATCGGGGGAAGAAAGAAAAAGGAGAAGAAATGAGATAGGGTGGCCGAATCGGAAAATGAGAGAGAAATGAGGGTGACCAATGGAAAAAGAAGGAGGGAAAGGAGGGAGGGGAGAAAACACACAACTCGGACCCCCTTTCCCCTTGACCCGATTTTCCTCAACCCAACCCTCGGCTGCAACAATTTCCGACGGGTTTCTCGTCCATTTTTCTGGCAATTAACAACCTTCCACTCCTACCAAACAACTCCCTAGCCCTCCCTCTTCCATTTCCACCCAAAATTAGAAGGAATTTGGTTTTATTTTGGTGGAAAACATCCCGACGAGATTTATGGGTGTTGGCGGCAATTATGTCATTTTTGTAGATATCGTTGACGACCACCACCCTTGTCGAACTCCTCTTGAGGCTTGGATCAAAGCTCAAACAAGTTTGGGGACGACAAAGCTGTTTTGGAGTCGAATCAAGGACACCCAAATTCTAGAGTTCCAGCTGGTTTGAGGCAATTTCGAGCAACCTAGGTATGAAAGTTGTTCCTCTCATTGAGCTTTACATGCCTATAAAATTTGGTAATTTTTAGAGTTAGTCGAAAATTTTGGTTTTCGTTCATCGGAAACCGCCACCTATAGTAGCATGTGGCCAGTGGGCCGACGCTGCATTTTCAAGCAAATTTTGATATTTTAAATCCATATTTGGTACCCATTTGAGGTGATTTAATTGTGAAAGCTAATGTTGAATATTTCCATTACTATAATATTTTCGGAAATGGATAAAAGAATGAATGCTGAACTACGAAAGGCTTGATCCCGCATCAAGGGTACGTAGGCAGTCTAACAGGGGTTAGATGTAGCCTTAAATAATTGAGATTAATCTTTTGTTGGGAATTTGATTGAAGAAGAGAAACTTTGGTGAATTATTTGAAAATTTAATCTTATGTGTTTTGGTAAGTAAATTATGGTTATAGATTTTGTGAGTGATTAAGAAATTTAAATAAAGAATTGTGATTAACGGTAGTTAGTTAAACAAGAGTTTAATTTTGACCTATCACCGAAATTAGTTCCCAAATAAAATTTTCGGGTCAAGGTGTTGCACACACACTCTCTCTCTATCTATCTCAGAGCCTCCATCCCCGAAACCCTCATTGAACGACAGCAAATGAAAACCTACCCGGCTACCCCCTAATTCGCTCAAAACCAAGAGGACAAAATTGCCCTTCCTAATACACCATCCCCGAAACCCTCATTGAACGACAACAAAATTGCCGTAGCACAATATTGTCCGCTTTGGGCCCCGACCACGCCCTCACGGTTTTGTTTATGGGAACTCACACGAGAACTTCCCATTGGGTCACCCATCATAGGATTACTCTCGCGCGAACTTGCTTAACTTTGGAGTTCCGACGGAACCCGAAGTCAATGAGCTCCCAAAAGGCCTCATGCTAAGTAGAGATGAGAATATACATATAAGGCTTACAGGATCCACTACCTTGGGTGATGTGAGATGTTACAATATACTTCATATATTTCTTCATAATCCAAAAGGAAATGTGTATCACTTGTTGAGTGTATCAATTCCACATCATGGAAAAGTAATTGGGCAACTCCTCTATTGTTAATTAATTTTATGGTAGAACCTCAACTCCTACATGGTAACAGAGTAGTTTGTCCCACATTTGAAGGCCAATCACCACGCATACTCCACGTTGCCCGATTTGTGCGTGTGAAGCCCAACGGCCTTATGCACTCCATGTTGGAAATGTGCCCTAAAACCAATCATATGATGATACTTTACGGACATTTCGCATGTTAAACTAATCTAGTTTAACTATAAAGGGCAAAGATTATTGTTTGAGCCGTCTCATATAAATGTTATATGCTTAAACGATAAAGTCCAAGGAATATGTGATTGGAAGAATGTAATCTAATGAAGTTAGATTCATGAGACCATTCTTTCGTAGACACATCCTAAATGTTCCTGATCATAGGATTGCCAATTGGGCATTGACAGTCCGTCAAGATCGGTACGTGCTATGTCTTCTCTCAGGGAGAGTGACTAGTCTCGAGTCATTGGTGTGTGTGACATCAAGACAAGTACGTAGGTGCTCAGTAGAGAATGAGTTCACTGAACGTGATCAACGAAGAGTTCTCATACTCATGTTTGGGATAATGCAAATTAGTCATTTGACCTGAGGCATCACAGTTGTCTTGTGGTTAAGTCCTTGATCTTTGATTATGTCAAAGTCACCCCATCGGGGTGTCCACGGCATCGTTGGGGTTAAGCCACTTAGCCATGGAGGCAAGTGAATGCGCAACAAGGGATCTCTAACCTTCAAACTGTTTGAGGGAGAATACTCTATGATATGATTTAGAATCTCTGGCCAGAGTATGAATGAGATTTAGAAAAGTCGTTCTAAATCACATTTAAGGAAATCATATAAGCACACGAATCACATTGGATAGTAGACATGAATAAATAAACTATCAAACCAAACAATGTGGTCAGGAGTATTAGATTAGAGAAAGACCGTATTGCATTTGTAATCCCAAACTGAATAGGTTTTCTCTACCTCTTCTGATTAGCTTGGGTAACCATGATATGCTGCAAGGTGTCACTCATGGTTTGTGGAAGCCCTAAACGTGTGTAATCACTAAAGAGAGAATTGAAAGTAAGTTTCAATTCACAATCGATTTGAAATGGTTTTAATCGCCCACTGCCTCGCTAAAAGGAACCTAATGGATCGCACACCATAAGAGGTGGAGATTGGAGATTAAACGGAGATGAGTAAGAATGATTAAATGGTTTAATCATTTATTTATGGCAAGGATTAATTAATATGTTAATTAATCAAACGAATAAGTTCGTTAAAGACCTCGGGATAGGTTTTGGACCTTAAGGCCCAATGGGCTTCGAACGTCAAGCCCATTGACTTAAGTTGTATGACAACTTAATGAATAATGATTCACTAAGACCCAAAAGCCCAAACAACACCCCATGGCCGGCCATTTAGAGGAAGGGTAGTGAACTTGCTTTAATTACAAGTTTGCCACTCAAATGAATAAAGGTATAAATATGACTTTATAGCCTTTTATTCATTAAGGGTTTCTTTTAGAGAAAATTGGTGAGAACTTGTCTCTCCATTTTCTCTCTAGGAGGCCGGCCCCTTGGGGGGTGCATCTTGCAATCCCACTACTCCAAGGTCACTCATTTCTTCTCCAATCTCTCCTTGGTGAAGAGACTTAGAGGTTCCCTACTTTGGGAACTTGGAGAAACCTATTCTTCCATCCAAAATATAGATTTAAGATGCAAGGAATGAAGGCCCTCTCTTTGGGTGATTAGCCTTTGCTTATGCAAAGAGGAATCTACAAAGGTATAAATCTCAACTCACTTTGTTTTGAGTTGATTAATGGTTCACCAATCTACTAGGCTTTGAATTTCATGGTTAATGTTTTGTTTTTAAGTGCATGCTAGCATGATTCCGCCTTTAATTGTTAATTGCATGCTATATGATGTTGCTTAAATGAACATGTTTTCACAAAATAATCCTTCAAGTGGTATCAGAGCCTAGGTCTAGTAGTTGGTGAATCCTTTTGAGTTTTGTAGTTCATAGTTTGTGATTTAAAAGTTGTAATTGTTACAAGCTTTATTCTTGCTTCTTTGAATGTAAATTTTGTTAGAAAATTTGCCATCTCAAATGTTGTAGATGTAGTTCATATGAGCATGAATATTGGAGCTAAAATTTGGTGCCATGACTTTGGGGATTTTCGGCCAAATCCAAATGGTGGATTTTTGGGTTCTTGTTTGACTTGTTAAAAGTGTTTTAAGGTAACTTTTGGAACCCCTATGTACCCTAGTTTGGTTAGATGTTATTTCCCTAAAGTTTGAATGGTTTTGGAATGTTTTTGGGTGAAAAATGTTCATGGAAAATTTTGAGTTTTTTCATGAGTGTTCTTCATTGTTCTTGACATTTTTGCCAAGAACAAAAAGGTTTGTGTTTTGATTCAAAGTATATGGCAGGCAAATTCAATGCTTAGAAGAAGGGGTTTTCAGATATCCATAGATTTGAAATTGCCTGCCATATACTTAAGAACAGCAAGAAGCTGAAAAACAAACACAAGGAAAACAACTGGGTGACCATAAAAACAAGAAGCTAACGAACAATGTAACCAACCCAACAACAGAGGTTACCAGACAGACTTCTCGGGAAAAAAAGAAGAAAAAAAGCTCACTATATTTACTTCATAATAGTAACTTAGCTTAGATAGAGGAAGAACTTAGGAGATGATCAATTACTGAGTGCAATATGCAATTTTTCCTTCGTATAATCATTATGCGGCGTGCAAGTACTAGCACACTGGCAGCAGTAGCAGAATTGGCATCAATAGCAAAGCCGAATTGCAGAACGCAGTGTGGAGATGTGAGGATCCCATACCCTTTTGGGATAGGACCTAGCAACAATTGTCACTTAGACAAATGGTTTGAATTGATTGCAACAACTCTACAAGCCCTCACAAGCCTTTCATGGAGCATGGCAAGCTAGAGTTGTTGAATATTTCCGTTGAAGGTGCGCTGAGGGTTAAAAAACCCATTGCTTTCCTCCAAGAAAGAAATGAAATTCGTCCAGTTGCAAAAAATTGACAGGAAGCCCATTGCTTTATTTCACAGAGGTACAATAGGTTCACTGCAGTGAGTTGCGGCTTCTTTGCGTTGGTAAAGTCAGATGAACGAGTTGTTGGTGTTAGATAAATACAGTAAATTAGTTAGAATTAAATTATGACTGTAGTTGTACTCCTAACTTGTGGGAGGAATTCTTGTTGTACAAGAAATGTAATTGTATATATTGCATTTCCGTATCGATAAAAGTATTATTCCAATCAAATATATTGTTCTACAGTTGGTGGGTGTATGTCAGCTTGTGAGAGAAATGTAAACTAGTATGAATGTGTTGGTATTAACTGTTGCCAGGCTACCCTTCCGCCTCATCTCAGCGTGATCACAACTGAGTTAAAATATGAATCAGAGAAACTTGGAGCATGTCCACTGGTGATGAGGTGCTAAGGTAAATGGGTTAAATCCTTGCCCGAAAAAGGTTGGTCCATAGGCCCACAATTTAGTAGGCAATTTGTAGGCTTCAGGAAGCCCATCATACTGCCCAGCCAAGAATTGTTGGGCTTGAGCTCATTGGCAATGCGCCCCCCCCCCCCTCCCACCCCAAAAAAAACAAAACTTGTGTAGCGTAGAGCCCAACGTACTACCCGGCCAAGAATTTCCAGGCTTGAAAAATCTTCTACAGTGTCACGTAGCATAATCTAGTGCATTTGGTTTCAAAAAAATTGGAAATCGACGACCAAGATTAATCCAATAATAAAAAAAATCTAAAACTTTACAAAAAAAAAAAAAAAAAAAATTTCTAGAAACACCCAACCATCTTCTTCATTCCTCACACCCCTACTCAATATTTATTTTTACTACAATCTCTTATATTTGTTTTCTACTTCCCAAATCATTTACTAACTCAAACAATGATTGAGAAGGAAAATTGGTCAATTGGGGAAGACATTGCTTTGCTTCAGGCTTGGGTGCTTGTTACTCATGACCTGATCACGAAAAATGAAATGACGGTGCAATACATGTGAAAGAAGGTTCATGTCGAGCATGTTCAAGACACATCCTGGATTGAGCAATCTATCTCGACTAGGTACAAATATCTACATAAAGATTTGAAAGGTTGGCAAGAAGCCCTCGCAAAATCGCAATGAATTTATTGAAGTGACGATAATATAGCCGATGAGGTACTAACATTTTATTATTAACAAATGTTAAAATGTAATTTAGGTAATTAAAAGTAACCATTTGATTATGTAATTTATTACGTTGTTTCACTATTCTTTTTTTTCAGCAACTACAAGCACAAATGTGGTTCAATCTTAAGCACGAGAAATCATTCACAAGGCATGAATGTTGGAACATTGTAAAGCATACTTTGAAGTACAAAGTTCTGCCAAGTGGTCCACAAGTTGTGTTGAATGAGACTCCCTTGCCCAAACCAACTACTAAAGAGTCGCCATTAGATGAGCCATTGGACACAACAGTTGAATCAGTCGCACAAACTTAAGAAACCTCGAGGCCTATTGGTAAGAAGGCTGCTAAGAAAAAACTAAGAGGGAGTGTAGACACGTAATACGAAACATATTGTACGCTTGTTCTTGATTTGTGACAGAAATTTCACATTTAAAGGGAGTTCTTCAAATAAGATTATTCAAAATTAGTTGACGAATTGGCTCACCAACATGCATGAAATATGGATCAAGAAAGATTATCTTATGTGCAAGACAAAGCTAGAGATGAAGCAAATGTGAGAAAAATGGAGTTAAATAGGCAAGAAAGGTAAGAGAAGAAGGATTAGGATATCATGTCTCGAGGCCTCGAAGATATGTCTTCTAATTCATAATGTCTTTGGATAAGTGAAAAAAATCACATCATGAGAAGAAGGTTTTCTACGGAAGATGAGGAAGTTCATACACTCCAAGGGAAGACGGACTGAACCACACTAATTTTATTTGCTAGGTTTACTTAATAATACTTGTTGTAGTGCTATGTTTTTGCCTTGTATTTGAAATCATTTGTTGGAATGAGACAATAGTTTTATTAAAAAAAATTACAAAACTCACATTTATGTTTTTTAAAATAAAAGAAATGTTTTTATGAATAGTAATTGCCCTTGCCTTTCCCAAATGGATGGAGTTGCACAAAGACAACTACTGTTTAGAGTAAATAATAACGACAATTCAAGTGTCTTGCCCTTATCCTCCTAAAATGGATAGACTTGCTCTTAGAGAAAAAGGACAAAGCACATTGTTTGATAACAATTATGCATTCCTAGTTGCACAAGCATGGTTTCTGAGTAATTGATCATACTATATATAGAGAGGTATACGGGGTATGCATAAGGTTCCTCTGGTGCTAGAATGGATCTTAAGCTTAGACAACATGAATAGGTTATTAGTCAAATCAATTGAAAGATTCATTAATTTACATCAAACTCATCAGAAGCTTTTACCTTTTACGATATCATGGCGGACCTCGAAGGGTCGGTGACCCTAGACCCTATTGCAGAGTATATAACATTGGCAGTACATCGTCAAAATACAATCGTCAAGGCTTCAATGTTTTTGTCCCTAAGGCTATGAAGGAAGTCGCTATCTTCTCCAACCTTGTCAAGGTAATTGGATTTCCTCATCTTTCATTAACTGAGTTTCCAAATGTGCACAACTTTTTTGACTCATTTTATTGGACTGATTTGAAGAACTCTACATATGTGTTTTTTGTATTTAATCTTGAGGTATTTGAAGGCTTCACCAGGGAAAGGTTTGATTGTCAAGAAACAAGGAAATATGGAGGTTAAAGGCTATACAAACGCAGATTGGGTAGGTAATATAACTGACCATCCTTCAACGTCTGGGTACTTTACATTTGTGGCTGGAAATTTGGTGGGGCATGGAGTAGCAAAAAACAAAATGTAGTTGCTTAGTCCACTGCTAAAGCTGAGTATAGGGGTATGACTCGTGGAATTTGTGAGATTTTGGGGCAACGGATATTGCTCACTAAGACTGGGTTTAAACACCAAGGTGCTATGCTATTTTATTGTAATAATCAAGTTGCTCGGGAGATTGCTAATAATCATGTCTCACATGACCATACAAAGCATGCATGTTGAGGTAGATCGACATTTCATCAACAAGTTAGATGTGAAGTTAGTCAACTTACCTTTTGTAAAGTCTGAAAAGCAACTGGCAGATGTGTTAAACACATGCAATGTCAACCAAAGTTTTCCTTGACTTAATAAGTTGGGCTTAAGAGATATTTCCGTATCAACTTGAGGAGAGTGTTGGCGTGAGTCAATGGTTTACATTTATTGTAATTGTTGTGAGAATAGAATTTCCTAGATTTACTCTTTCCTTGTATGTACAATTTGATGTATAGATATTAAGCTTCCTGGTGAGATGAATACTACATTCAAACCCTAAACACTTTTATCTTATACACTGGCGGAGCCAGGTTAAGGGCTGCTCTGGGCTGTAGCCCAGTAGCTTCCGGTCAAAAATAAAATTTTACATGTAATTTCGATTGATTTTTGAATGTAGTCCACCATATATTTAGTCACTAATCCCTTCCTGGAGTCCGCCGAGCTTTCTCTTGTGCCTTTTTTCTCCTTTCTTCTTCATCCCTCATGATCAATTCATGATCTATGAAGGCTCCCGTGGGCAGTATTTCGAGCTCACACTCGCATTGGCACTTACTGCACATCACCCTCCCCTTGATTATGGCGGCTCTTGGATATTCGGGCAAGTTAACCACCCTTTTTATGGGTTTGTCAACCAACCTTCTTTCTTCTTCTCTTGTGACTTTCTCTTTTCCCTTATCCGCCCAGGTCATACAGATCATATTTATAGGGGCCTCTGAGAAGGGCTTAGTATGTTTATCTGTCACCACTGCTTCTTCTGGTCGTTTGATTTCAAGTCCCCCCTATCATCTTTCTCCCCAGGATGAGGTAAAGATATAGGACTAGGTGATCTTAGAACTGGGTCATCTTCCTTCCTGGAGCATGCGGAGGCGTTCTCCAGTCTTTGTAGCATATGTAACAAAGCAGTTTGCAAATCTTCTGATCCCTTTGACATATTTCTTTGATAAAAAAGAGGCATCACATCGAGCGTGCCAAAACTATGTTCGTGGCAGGAATTTCCGTCGGGGATGTTCCCTGGCTGACGAGCACACAGCTCCCCGAGAGGTCGGCGCCGGTTGATGCTTTCTGTCGGGCTTCTACTTTACTGGCGGGCTTGTCGAGCAAGGCTTATCGGGCAAGGCTGAAAGAGAAGGACAGGGTTAAATTTGAAAGGTGCCTTTATGGGGCCTTAGGTGTAGGCCTTGAGGCTCACAATCAAGATTAACTTTTAAGTGCTCAGGCGTGCTATTATCATCTTCAGCATGGCAGATGTAGAACGAATGTTGAATTTTAATTGTATATATACTCAAGAGACTATTTTAGTTATGACAGGTGCCTTTATGGGCCTTAGGTATAGGCCTTGAGGCTTCCCGTTAATAACTAACTTAGTATTTTGAATATATACATATGGTTCGTTTCCTCGGTTATATAAATCTTATAACCATTATACTTCCTGATTACCTGAGCCCGAAGAGCAGAATGAATCCAAATAGATGCCTTTGTAGGGCCTTGAATAGGCATTGAGGCTTCCCATCAGAACTCTTTCTATACTCAACGTTCTAACCCGAGGAGCAGAATGAATCCAAATAGGTGCTTTTGTGGGGCCTTGAATAGGCCTTGAGGCTTCCCATCAGGATTCATTCTATACTCAACATTCTAGCCCGATGAGCAGAATGAATCCAAATAGATGCCTTTGTAGGGCCTTGAATAGGCCTTGAGGCTTCCCATCAGGATTCATTCTATACTCAACGTTCTATGGTAATTATAATATAATAGAAATAAAACTAGGTGATAGATCGATTACTTGCGCCCCAAGTAACTTCTGACTTCTTGTTTATCAAGGCTTGTCGTGGATTGGTTAAGTCCACATAAGGTTCTTTTTTATGCCTTGCGGCCAAGGACTTTTGAGTGATCAAATCTTACATGCCCGAGGGCTTAGAACTTAGATTTGTCTTGAACTGTGAAGACATATTCAAGTCGGATTCAAGCACTGAGAGGATCTTTCAATAGCCATATTACTAGAAATAACTTGAATACAACTTGTAGTATACAACATATTGCTAGGCTAATGAATGAAAAGACAAAAACAAAGGGGGTTGGGCAAGGTTTAACCTTGTCGGGCAAGGCTGACCGTCTTGTGACTTCCTATCTTTGTGGTTTATCAAGGGGTTTGAAAGCTTAGAAACAGGGTTGGGATATGAGTTTACAGAAAGAGTTCGATACTACAGCAAGAGTTGAACAGGGTAGCAGAGCTATTACAAAGGGTTTATCCCGAAAGAGATGAAGGCTTGCTGACTACAGCTTCATTTTGAAGGCAAATATGGCTTTGAGCAGAGTTTGTGCTTGTATTTGTTTGTTTGAGTGTCCTCATTCCTGACTTCTTTCTTCTTTTATAGACAACTCGGCTTGTCTTCCTGTAGCAGTAACCTTGCCCGAATGCAGCTTGAAGGGTAGTGACTCATCAGCTTTTTACTTGTACTACCACTATAAAGTACTTTAGTGACTGATTAGCTGGTGGGTCTATACCACTTGGCCCTTAGGTAGGTGAGCAAGTGGTGCAAATGACCTACACCTAGTCAGGAAAGGCCTTTTCTGCCTTTGGAACTTGGGCTGGACTTCGGGCTTTCTTCCTATTCGTTGGGCCAACTCCCTTCTGAGCCCAAGGTTTAAGTTTTAACCCAAACAGTGCCCCCTTCAATCAATATTCAGACTGGAATTCCAGGTGCCAATATTGATTGAATAGCTGCATGCGCTTGTACCTTCGTTCTTGGAACTTGTATCTTCTGGTTAAGATTAATGCTACCCGGAGTCTCTTAATCTTTTCATGACTCTTGAACTACCTTATGATATTCTTATAAATTCCGGCTCTTTCAACAAATCATCCTTGATTTAATCTTTTATCCACCCCAAGTATTTCGGCCTCCTTAGTTTTCTTCTAAAAAAACTATGGAATGAACTCTTTAGGGTTCAAGTGGGGTTTCCTAAAACTCCATTTTCGTGAGAAAAAAAGTTCTCTTCAGATAATCACTATCTCCAACACCTTTGGTCAAACACCCCGCTATCTCCAACACCCTTGGTCAGACGGTTTCCTCATGAAGGCTTGTCTTCCTGCTTGCTGTCATGATAAGTCAGGCCTCACCATCATTCATGGTGATGATTCTATCTAAGGATCCTCTACCAGGCGCATATTGGCCGTACAACCCGATCTCCCGATCGGATTCTATCCAGAAAAACATCGGATAACCAGCTGAAAGCAACATTGTATCTAGAAGGAATGGAATGTAATACATCGGATTTGATTTTGTTTGTAATTTTCACCAATTTGCTGAAATGAAATAAACATTATTTGCAATTTTTGTCTTTGATCTTCTTGAATGATTGATGAACATACACTGCTCATTAGTTTCCCGAAGCCTGCTTTACCTTGCATCCTCTTCAATGTAACGATCCCTAACATCCCACAATGTAGGACAATATTTTTTCAAGAATTTAACATTAATGGGATGTTTCTGCCCATTCCCTTCAAGGTCCGCCAAGTAGTATCCTCCCTTGTCCAATACTCGACTAACAATGAAATGACCTTCCCACGTCGGGCTCTATTTCCCATAGCCCCTAAGCTGAGCTCCCAAATGAAGGACCGTCTTCCATACCAAATCTCCTTCCTTAAATGACTTTATTTTCACCTTTTTATTATAAGCTCGGGCAACAGCTTTCTTTCCTTCCTGAATCTGGTTCAGGGCTTCAATTCAGGCCACGTCTAAGTCTTCAATTCCTTGACACATGGCTTCGACATACTCCTCGCTATGTAACCCAAACTGATTTTGAATTCTGACAGAACTTACATTGATCTCCATGGGAAGCACTGCATCTTGCCCAAAAGTTAAAGCATAAGGAGTTGTTCCTGTTCCTGCCCTCTTTAAAGTTCTGTATGTCCACAAAGTATTCCCCAGCTTTTCATGCCACCTTTCCGGACTATCTATCACCATTCTTTTGATAATGTTTACCAAAATCTTGTTACTGGATTCTGCCTGGCCATTTGATTGCGGGTAGTAAAGACTGGACTGAATCATCTTTATTTTGTATTTGCTTGCAAATTCTTCAACTTCTTTTGAAATAAAAGATGGCCCATGATCTGTTATTATAGTTTTGGGCACCCCAAACCTATACAGAATCTTGGTCTCGATGAAAGTCTTAACTGTGGCTGAGGTTATGGATTTTACTGCCGATGCTTCCACCCATTTGGTGAAGTAATTCGTTGCCACAATTATGAAAGTATGCCCCTTGTTAGAAGCTGGATAGATCTTCCCGATGAAATCCATTGCCCACCCTTTGAAGGGCCAAGGCTTGACTACTGGATTTAAAGGTATTGAGGGTACATGTTGGAGAGGGCCATGCCTTTGACATTCCTCACACCCTCGGGCATAGGACTTGCAATCTTTTTCCATGTCGGGCTAGAAATAACCATATCTCCTAAGTAACCACCTCATCTTCGTTCCGGCCTGATGTGTTCCACATAGTCCTTCATGTACTTCGGCCATTACTCTCATGGATTCCTCTTGGCCTAAGCATTTTAGTAGTAATCCGTCTGGAGTATTCCTTAGCAGGTCTTTTGTTCACAAGACATACTTGGTAGCTTGCTGTCTATTCTTCTTGCTTATGGGTGAAGATGGATCTTTTAAATGATGGATGATAGGTGACCTCTAATCTTCTACCTCGGTTTCTAGAACCATTATATCCAGACTGAATCCCCTTTCTAGGATAGAAGGAAG
The DNA here is from genome assembly GCF_916048215.2 of Malus sylvestris. Classification (NCBI taxonomy): domain Eukaryota; kingdom Viridiplantae; phylum Streptophyta; class Magnoliopsida; order Rosales; family Rosaceae; genus Malus; species Malus sylvestris. The sequence goes on from NC_062268.1 coordinate 11,111,778, forward strand.
GTTTCTTCTTTGGACCTCGATATCTACCCCATATTTTCTCTCATGTATTGGCACACCTGAGGCTAATTGCGCCATCTCATTGGCCGCTAGGTTGGCTCCTATGGGAACATAACTAACTGATATTTCAGAATCCCAATAAGTCAGTAATTACGTGGCCGCCAAGTAATATCCGGCCATTGTGATATGTCTGCACTTGAACTTCCCATTTAGCTGGTTTATTATTACCAATTCTGAATCACCAAACACCTCTACCTTTGTTGCCTCCAGATCCATCAAGATCTCCAAAACAATTATTAAGGCCTCATATTCTGCCCGACTATTGGTATTCCCTTGATAATCCAAAAGAAATGAGTAATAATGATGAACTCCTTGAGGGTTGATAATTACAATTCCAGCTCCTGCAGCCTTCTGAGTGTAGGAACCATCAAAATATAGCTTCCAAGGAGTAATCCACAAACCAGCCACTCTCCTTATCTCCTGCTGAATCCACTCCTCTTTGCCCGAGATCCCCTGACTTGGCGGAATCCAAACATTAGTAACTTCCAGGGTTCCCGGGATATTGATTATTTCATCTTGAGATTCTTGATGCTCCGCCAAGAAGTCAGCAATTGCTTGGCCTTTGACTGCCTTTTGGGGAACATACTGAAAGCTGAATTCGGATAATGCTAGAATCCACTTCCCAATCCTTCCTGTCAACATTGGTTTTGACAACATGTACTTTATCACATATGTCTTGGCAATAATGTGCACGTGACAAGGTAACATGTAATGCCTTAGCTTGTTGGCAGTGAAATACAAAGCTAAGCACAATCTCTCCACTGGGGAATATCTCGTTTCTACCTCAGTCAGAATTCTATTAAGGTAGTATACTGCCTGCTCTTTCCCGCCTTCATTGTTTTGAGCTAGCAAACTCTCGATTGACTTCTTTGAGGCAGAGATATAGAGCTTTAAATGTTTTCCTCTTTGGGGTGGCACCAATACTGGTGGAGAAGTCAAATAAGCTTTGATACTATTGAAAGCCTCTTGGTGTGGTGGTCTCCACTTAAGACTCTCCTTATCCTTTAGTTTTAGTAAAGGAGTCAGCGGCTGGATCTTGCCTGCTAGGTTGGCAATGAATATTCTCAAGAAATTAATTTTGCCCAGCAACCTCTGGAGTTGTACTTTGTTGGTGGGTGAAGGCGACTCCATTATTGCCCGCGATTTGTTTTTGTCCACCTCCACACATCTTTGATGAACCAGGAATCCCAAGAAGTTACCCGCTCTCACTCCAAACACACATTTCTTTGGATTCATCTTCAATTTGTGAACCCTCATTCTTGTCAATGCATGCCTGAGGTCTATCAGATGCTGTTCTTCTGTCTTGGATTTCACCACAATGTCATCAATATACACCTCCATATTATGGCCAATCAGATCATGAAAGATGGCATTCATTGCCCTTTGGTAGGTTGCACCAGCATTTTTGAGTCTGAATGGCATGAGCAAATACTCATATGCCCCCACATGCCCAGGGCACCTAAAAGCTGTTTTATGTATATCTTCCGGAGCCATCTTTATCTGATTATACCCGGCATTTCCATCCATAAAAGATAAGACTTTGTGTTTTGCTACTACATCTATGGATAAATCCGCCATGGGCATGGGATACTCATATTTCAGTGTAGCGCCATTGATATTTCTGTAATCAACACAACATCGTACTGCTTTTGTTATGGCTTTTAAAACGGGTACAATGTTGGATAACCACTCTACATATTTGGCTGGCCTGATAAATCTGGCTTTTACTAGCCTCTCAATTTCTTATTTGACCTTCTCTTTTATCTCCTTCGACATCCTTCGTGGTGCCTGCTTAACCGGCTTATATCCTTCCTTGATGGGCATTCTGTGTTCCACCAAGGTTGGATCTAAACCTGGCATCTCAGTGTAATGCCAAGCAAAACAATCTCTGAATTCTTGCAAGAGACAGATAATTTTTGCCTGATCTTCACTTTCTAATAAATCGTTGATTTGTATTGGTCTTGGATCCTTTATTATTCTTAGCTCAATAACTTCTAAAGGGTCTTGGACCTCTGGTGGCGGTTTATCAGGTTCTGCACATAAAAATTCAACCAGCTCCGGGCTCTCGGGCAGGTCGTCTGGCCCATCTAGGTCATATATGCACTCGGCCATTTGAATGGCCCTTTCCAATTCTTCTTGACAAGACTCTTCCTTGCTTTCATCCTGGCTGGTTGAAGCTCTTACCTGCCATTCCTGTTCTTCTAAGAGCTCATTTTCTTGTCTTCTTCCTTTCCCATACACCAACAGTCGTTTAACCAGGGATCTGATTGCCATTACCTGATCCTTCATTTTTTGTTCTGTCATTGGTGGTGTAGGAGTGTTGGGACTATACAAGGTCTATCCCACTCCTCTCTAGTAAGGAGCATTCCTTGTTCTAGAAGTTTTTGGGCCGTCACCTTGGTAGGACGGCCGTTCTCATCTGCTCCTGAACACTTCAAGATTCCTACGTTGGGATTGTAGAAACTTGCTTCCGCTACATTGGCTGTGGGAAGAAATGGCCACGATTCGGCCTCTACCATCTCCCAAAAACCTAGCTCTCCTGCGCTTGCCTCATGATAAACAGCCACCTGTTGATGTAGAGTGGAGGGTATAGCAAGACTTTGATGGATCCAATCTATTCCGAGTAAGGCTCCATAGGTGGAGGTGCAGTCCACCACAAAGAATGCCAACATAATCTGTTTAGACCCCAAATCGACTTCCAAGGGCAATATCCCATGAGTCTTGGTGATAGCACCCAAGAAACTAGAAATAGTAAGGTCTGTAGGAATAAGATCCTTTGTACCTCTCCCCAACCTTTTCATTTGTTTAGCTGGCAGTACGTTAACAGCCGCTCCTCCATCAATTAGAACTCTTTTGAAAGGTACTCCTTCCACATAGGCTGTAACGTATATGGGTTTCAGATGATTGGCAAGTGAAATACTCGGGCGGCTGAACACCATCTTGTCTGTATAGATCCTCAAATGACCATCCTTAGCTGCTTCAGATGATTCAGCTTCCCCCGATTCTCCCTCTTCAACTACCTCTACGCTGACATGAGCCATCATTGGCTCAGTTGTCACGTAATCTCCTTCCATGGTGGCGGGCTGATTTGTTGGGCACCAAACATGGCGGATAATACATAAGCCATGTTTATATAAAAGTTGCTGGGCTCCGACAACTCTTCTTTCTTGCTTCCAATCTGGTCCATAAACTCATCCAACCAAGCCATCGCATCTGGTGGAAGTAGTGGTTCTGGTGCCCCCTCTAGTTGATTCACACCTAGTGTTTGCTTTGGAACTTCCCCGAAGGGATCCACTAATGATAGAGAAGGTTGTTTTCTCTCTGGTGAGACAATTCCAAAACAAATAGGCTGCTCTGGCTTCCATCCGGGAGTTGGCTCCATAACCATATCCTCTTGAGCTCTCCTTAAGATTCTATATTTTCCAAGGTGTAGGCTTTGTGGCACATGGTTTCTTTCGCCCTTAGTCTTGCTATTAGCCCTTTCCACCACATTCTTACTCCTCCAGCGGAGCTGGCTACTCCCCCAGATGATGTTTTCTCCAACTTTTGATTTTTGGAGGCTTGCGACGTTGCATGGGTTTTTAAGGAATTCATGTAGGCTTTATGTTGCCTTCGAACCCTTCTGACCATGGAGGCTCCCATTTGCTTAACAGGCTGTCCATTTTTCCCAACCACATACCATTTTCGCTCGAGGCGGGCAGGATTATCTTTTTTGACAGGGTTTGTTATCTTGTCACTCCTCTTAACCTCTCTTCCCATATGGCCGTATTGAGAGTGTTCCACACCCTTCTCTTTCGGCTTCTTGGCATCTTTATCTTCTGCCTATTCAGAAACTTCATGGTTGCGAAATATTTCTGATAAAGCCCTTGGCTGAGAATCACCTCATAACCGCTGAAAGACACTTCGAGAGGTATCCCTTCCTAGAGTCCGCCGAGCTTTCTCTTGTGCCTCTTTTCTTTTTTCTTCTTCATCCCTCATGATTAGTTCATGATCTATGAGGGCTCTCGTGGGCAGTATTTCGAGCTCACACTCGCATTGGCACTTACTGCACATCACCCTCCCCTTGATTATGGCGGCTCTTGGATATTCGGGCAAGTTAACCACCCCTTTTATGGGTTTGTCAACTAACCTTCTTTCTTCTTCTCTTGTGACTTTCTCTTTTCCCTTATCCGCCCAGGTCATACAGATCATATTTATAGGGGCCTCTGAGAAGGGCTTAGTATGTTTATCTGTCACCACTGCTTCTTCTGGTCGTTTGATTTCAAGTCCCTCCTATCATCTTTCTCCCCAGGATGAGGTAAAGATATAGGACTAGGTGATCTTAGAACCAGGTCATCTTCCTTCCTGGAGCCTGTGGAGGCGTTCTCCAGTCTTTGTAGCATACGTAACAAAGCAGTTTGCAAATCTTCCGATCCCTTTGACATATTTCTTTGATAAAAAAGAGGCGTCCCACCGAGCGTGCCAAAACTATGTTCGTGGTAGGAATTTCCGTCTGGGATGTTCCCTAGTCGACGAGCACACAGCTCTTCGAGAGTTCGGCGCCGGTTGATGCTTCCTCACGGGCTTCTGCTTTACTGGCGGGCTTGTTGGACAAGGCTTGTCGGGCAAGGCTGAAAGAGAATGACAGGGTTAACTTTGAAAGGTGCCTTTGTGGGGTCTTAGGTGTAGGCCTTGAAGCTCACAATCAAGATTAACTTTTAAGTGCTCAGGCGTGCCACTGCCATCTTCAGCATGGCAGATGTAGAACGAATGTTGAATTTTAATTGTATATATACTCAAGAGACTATTTTAGTTATGACAGGTACCTTTGTGGGGCCTTAGGTATAGGCCTTGAGGCTTCCCGTTAATAACTAACTTAGTATTTTGAATATATACATATGGTTCATTTCCTTGGTTATATAAATCTTATAACCATTATACTTCCTGATTACCTGAGCTCGAAGAGCAGAATGAATCCAAATAGGTGCCTTTGTAAGGCCTTGAATAGGCCTTGAGGCTTCCCATCAGAACTCTTTCTATACTTAACGTTCTAGCCCGATGAGCAGAATGAATCCAAATAGGTGCCTTTGTGGGGCCTTTAATAGGCCTTGAGGATTCCCATCAGGATTCATTCTATACTCAACGTTCTAGCCTGAGGAGCAGAATGAATCCAAATAGGTGCCTTTGTAGGGCATTGAATAGGCCTTGAGGCTTCCCATCAGGATTCATTCTATACTTAACGTTCTATGGTAATCATAATATAATAGAAATAAAACTAGGTGATAGATCGATTACTTGCGCCCCAAGTAACTTCTGACTTCTTGTTTATCAAGGTTTGTCGTGGATGGGTTAAGTCCACATAAGGTTCTTTTTTATGCCTTGCGGCCAAGGACTTTTGAGTGATCAAATCTTACATGCCCGAGGGCTTAGAACTTAGATCTGTCTTGAATTGTGAAGACATATTCAAGTCGGATTCAAGCACTGAGAGGATCTTTCAATAGCTATATTACTAGAAATAACTTGAATACAACTTGTAGTATACAACATATTGCTAGGCTAATGAATGACAAGACAAAAACAAAAGGGGTCGGGCAAGGCTGACCGTCTTGCGACTTCCTATCTTTGTGGTTTATCAAGGGGTTTGAAAGCTTAGAAACAGGGTTGGGAGATGAGTTTACAGAAAGAGTTCGATACTACAGTAAGAGTTGAATAGGGTAGTAGAGCTATTACAAAGGGTTTATCCCGAAAGAGATGAAGGTTTGCTGACTACAGCTTCGTTTTGAAGGCAAATCTGGCTTTGAGCAGAGTTTGTGCTTGTATTTGTTTGTTTGAGTGTCCTCATTCCTGACTTCTCTTTCTTCTTTTATAGACAACTCAACTTGTCTTCATGTAGCAGTAACCTTGCCCGAATGCAGCTTGAAGGGTAGTGACTTATCAGCTTTTTACTTGTATTGCCACTATAAAGTACTTTAGTGGTTGATTAGCTGGTGGGTCTATACCACTTGGCCCTTGGGTATGTGAGCAAGTGGTGCAAATGACCTGCACCTAGTCAGGAAATGCCTTTTCTGCTTTCAGGACTTAGGCTGGACTTCGGGCTTTCTTCCTCTTCGTTGGGCCAACTCCCTTCTGAGCCCAAGGTTTAAGTTTTAACCCAAACACAGAGTATTTTCGGTCTAGCAATTTACAGGGAAGAGTGACGTTTATGGCTTGGGCGTGATCCCTGCTGATCACCTGATAAGACAAAAACCAGTTCCTCCGATGAGATCACCATAAAGCAGAAGCCAAGCAACTTAATTCATTATTTCCATGATGAAGAATCTTCTATTTGATATTCTTGATACTCAAGTCATGCAGGATGGTGCAGAAGAGGAGTTTACTGCAGTTGTGAACCTAGCTTTTTGATGCTTGAATTTGAATGGAATGAACCGTCCTACTATGAAAGAAGTAACAGTGGAGTTGGAGCGAAAAAATTAATTGTCAGTTGTTAGGGGGCTTACTCTGATATTCAGCGAAACTTTTTAGAGGTTGGTATATGTCCAAACTCCGAAGATAATCGAGGGTTGGAACATTAGTTGTACATTGACAGTACCTTGCATAGATGGTGCTCTTCATTCGATGTACAACCATTATTGTTTTTTCTTTCTTTTTTTTTCTGTCAAAGCAACTACTATTGTTTTTTCGGTAAATCATCATAATGGTCTTGAGATTTTCATAACTCATCACTTTGGTCCTTGAGATTCCAAATCGATAAGAGTGGTCTCTGAGATTGTCTACCATCCATCATCTTGGTCCTTCCGTTAAAAACTCTGTTAAGTGTCCCGGAGCTCTTGGCCGGAAGTTTGGGCAATTTTAAAAGCTTTGTAACTCAACCGTTTCTTAACCAAATTTGACCCATAATATATCAAAATGAAGATAGGAAAGTTTAGAATAAGATTATACCTATTTCAAAGCCCAATGGTTGCCGGAGATGGCCAAAAAATAGCCTCAAAGTTGACTGGTCCGAGCAAAAACTGGAAAACTTGCCGGAAACTGGGTAAAATTTAAACGTTAATAACTTATTCAATACTCAACGAAATCAAGTGATTCAAAACAAATATCATACTTCTCGATGAGACAAAGAGAGTGGTGTCTTTTTCGACTGCTAGATCGCCGTGGTTTGGCTGAAAAACGGCTTAAAAGTGGTTAACTCGAGACCAAGACAACCACTTTCGAGCCATTTTCCGGCCAAATCAAATTGAAGAGTGAGACGAGGGGAAGAGATTTATACCTTCTATTAGCCGTGAAACGGCCGGAGGTGAACGGAAAACTCCTTGACACCCACGGTTTTGCCGGAAATGGGTTTAGTACACCCGAGCCGATTTCGTGCTAAAACCTTGGTAAACATAATGGAATTACTTCAATAATCACCTCCAAACATCAACCCATGAAGAATATAAGGAAATACGAGGCTTACCTAACCGGAAAACGAAGAACTCTCGCCGGAGAGTTTTCTGGGTTCGCCAAGTTGCGCGGCTACGAGACAGAGAGAGACGGCATAAAGGAGATGATGATGGGTTTCCTCGAGCAGGTATGCAGTTGGGTGTGTGCGTGTGTGGTCATGGGGAAGAGATGAGAGAGATGAGGGTTTTGAGAGAGAGGAAAGGGAGTGTGCAGAGAAAGAGAGAAGAACGAAAGGGTTACGGGGTAAGAGACAGAGAGAGAACATGAGGGTTGATAGGGTACTGCCATGTGGCAACTCAATTGAGTAAATGAATATGGACTAAATTGATAATTTCATAAACATTTTGGGGAACAACGAAATTGTACATATAATTGGGGGTTGGGTGTTACACCATAAGCACAAATACTAGGTTTTGTGACCCACTCTTGAAGCCAACCTTTTCATTAATGCCCAACTTCAATTTTGCAGAGTAGTTGACCATTTCAGCTGAACAAACATGTTGGTTGGTGTATTGGGGTTTCAATTTCGCACCTGGGTTTGGTTGGTTGAATTTATGGCTGGGACCACTGCTCTGCAATTCAGATCTATCATACTTCTGAGGGATTTGGATCCTCTCCTGAGCTAATTGAGAGGATCTTCCTGATTAATTATCTTGGACCGTTGAATTTTTATCCAACAGTTATAATTATTATAACTTTAAATGGACCTTCTTATTTGTAGTCGTTGGATAAAAATCCAACAGTTCAAGATGATTGGTCAGGAGGATCCTCTCCATTAGCTAGGAAAGGATCCAAATTCCCTTCTGAGCTACCCTCCTGCTTTTATGTCGGGTGGGTGGACTCCCCTTTCTTCTTCTCCCTGTCATCCCTTCAGACACCCCACAACTTCCAGATATGACCTGAAAATTAAAAACTAACAGGGGAAAGGTATATAGTACACTTAATTGGAAAGTTTCAACCCACACTGAGGATGGACTCTCACAACGGAGAGAAAATATTTCAACGTTTTCTTTGTGCAACGACTTGTCACCGTTTTGTAAAATGTACTGACATATGACCACAGTATAATTTACTGAGCATGTACGTGGACCCAACTATCATGACTCACTGCTTTTCTTTTTGTTAGCGAGTCAAGTCAACTAATCAACTATGTTTAATCATCTTTTATTTTTTCTTTGGACAAACTATTATATATTGGCAATGTATTTGACGTAGATCAGACGATGTAGTAGATCGAAGATTAAACTGAAATTCGTAAATTCAACAGAAAAATTCAAGCTTTTTTTTTTTAGGATGAGGATCCTTTTTGGATTCTCTTTATGCGGATCCTAAAGATTCTCATATCGTGATTATTTATCGTAGATCATACGGTTAATTTTCGTTAGTTCCTATTTATGTTTAATTTTAAATAAATAAATTTTAAATAATTTCTGATAACACGATGTACAACAAACGGTTAGAATGTGAGGATTCCTACGATCCACACAAATTGATCCCAGATGGAATCCAAATCTTTTTTTTTTTAGAACTGGCAATTTTATTAAACAGGGAATTATCCCATGCAACGAGTGCAATTCACCGTTGACATATGGTCTTTTTAGGCCAAATTTTGTTGTTTACTATGTTTCATCAACACTTTAAGGGCATTTTAACTTATGCGGAAATAAATTGGACGGAATGATAGTTATTCTCATGATGGATTACTTCTTAATCTATATATATAAAGGGAGAGCCCCAGTTTGGTGAAACATTCCAAAATACCAAAAAGATCCCTATGTTTCCTTCACAATCAAAATCCAAAACATCCAAAAAAAGAGGACAAATTGGTAAAAAAAAAAAAAAAAACTGAATAAAAAATTGTATTAGAAAACAAAATAGATAAATAAATAAAGAAAAAAGAAAACAGAATTTTAAACCAATACACGGAGAAGGCACATGGGGAATAGATTGGAAACTGCTATGCTTCTTAACCGGGAACCGTTTTGCGGAAAGAGAGACAAACGTGAACGTGCAGAGTGGGGTTGAGGAGGAAAAGAAACACCTAATCGTGCAAAAAGAAGCAGTTTTGCTGGATGAGAGATATATAGAATGACACAAAGTAAGAACCTGAAAAGAAAAAACTGAAACAGTTTTGCAGGAAGAGAAGATGATACAAAAGCCATTGCTTGCTCATAAATTTGAAGAGAATTACAGGTTTGCTCTTCTTTAATTCCATGCAGTTGTTGGATCACCACACTCTTTTCATTCTTTCTGGTTTTTTTTTTCAATGGATCACACAATTTGGTTCTAAGATTAGCATATAGTTATGTTTTCTTATCTTGCAGATTTATGAACAAGGATTGGGTATTTCTCTCTGGTGATTCTGTGGGTGAAGCCGGTTTCCTTTCTCCACTTTTTACTGATTTATCATCTATGCCATATAATTGTTTGGGAGTTTATTGGAATTTAATTCAATTCCTCTGTGTTTCATTTTTCTTTTGCACGCTACCCACTTACGATTGAAATCAAATTCGTATGGTCAGATTTTTTGGGGATAACCTTTTCTCTTCGTCCCCTGCTCTAGATTTTCATGTTTTAATTGTCTCCTTTCTTTCTTTCTTTCTCTTTTTATGTTTCAGATAGTAACTATGGGTCCTCTATACAGAAAGAAAGTTATCCAGATAAACATAGCGAAGGGAAGTGACTACTTGATTTACATGGCAACTGGAAGCGGCAAGTCCAATATTTGGTTTGTTTGACATTTTATATTTTGTTTAATGTGTATAGTTTAATGAAATGCCTGAGAAAAACCATCATGATCATGATGCTTGGTAGACAATTTGTACTAAAAAAAATGTTTGACAAACGAAATCCTGAGCAAAAGATGTCTGCATTGAAAAAACCTGCTCTTTGCATTCCTTTTTTATAGAGAACTTCTTTGCATGGTTGGCTGCTTTTTCTAACTCTTCTGATTAGATGAATTGTACTCGCTTTACTCTTTGTAGATATAACATGAAATTAGACATACGCTTTATGCATGTATAAGTAAAAACTTAAAATGAAAAATTATCGTTTTTATAGCTTAATGTGGTTGTTCCTACTTTTTAGGTTCCTTTGTGGTTCCAATGGATTAAAGTTTTAGCACAAACACCAGCTAAAATTTATTACATAGCTTTTTGCCTTTTAATTGGTGCTTTGGTTGAACCTGATGCAGGATTTCTTGCACTCTGTCATGATCAGAACCTCACCTTCAATTGAGTATGCCTACATGCCATTTGACAACACTCCAATTGTTATTGAACCATTTAATACGAGCATATTATGCAGCTGTAGGACAAGTTGCTTCTAATAAAGAAGGTTTTAACGGCTAATGGAGATACCGAGAAGATGTGATTGAACAAAGATAAAGTGCCCAACAATATTGTTGTCTTGCCTATTGTTTTGAAGAGAGCACAAGAGTGTCTTTCAAATATTGACAAATTAGACCCTCAAAACAAAATCATATGTTAGGACATGCTAATACATGTTTTTTAATCTATCAAGATAAAGAGTAATATTTTTCTTAGTTTTATTCTTGGCGTGTGTTAAATATGACAAATGTGTAAGACGCCCGTTGTGCGCATGTTTAATAAAGCCTCTCACACGTAGTATATAGCCAATTAAAAGAGAACTGAATGTATTTATAAATCAAATAAAATAGAAATGGAGAAAAAAGAATACAACAAATGGAGGACATGTAGAACATAAAGCTTTTGTTTTCTTCTGTTCGTAGGCATCTGTATACACCTTTTCGTATTTGTGGAATGTCACAAAATTTGTATTCTATTTAGGTTCATTATGTTTATTAATTTTTTAGATAAATTTTTCCATGGAGCGTGCTCAAAGTCGTACAAGACAATGGCGTCAATCATTGAGTCCTGAAGAACGTCAAAGATATCTAGCTCGACGACGTCTAATAGCACAAGAAAAAAGACAACAAATTTTAACTCCAAGTGATGATCATACTATGACATCCCCCAGTAACATAAAACAAGAAATTCCTGGTATTTATTGCATATTATTTTTTCTTAAACTCATAATTAAAAAAATTAAAAACATCTAATTTCTATTTTTTTTTAACTATGCAACAAGTAGGTCCCAGTAATATACAAGAACGAGTTCATTTGGCTAACTATGATGTTGAGGTCAACCCCAGTAATATACAACAACAAATTCCAGGTATTTATTTAAATTTCTTTATTTGTATTTGTTTCACACTATAAAAATTAGGTAATTTTTAGAACACTATTTTGTGCATTGAAATCTCATTTTATTCTTTTGTTCGTACTCTCATATTGATCTCAATGTTGTAGTTATTTTTAGTGGTAGTCTTACAAAATATTAGACCACAACTAAATATATTAAATATTAAACATTAATTTTTTAACTAATCATATTATAATGTGATGTATTTATTAGAACAAATTGAGCATGAAAGCGCGAGTTCAAGGGTTCTGTCAGATATCACAAATCGTGATGACCAAACTTCTGCTAGAATGCGTACTCATATAGGCCAATTGACACATTCGAATAGGTCACAAATATATGATGGGATGCTCTCAACTGTTCCCCATAATGGTGAGCTTAGTATATAATTCTATCTATATATAGATATACTATTAGTTACAAAGGAAATTCTTATACTGAGTGTTGGATATTCATGTACAAATATCAGAAGAAGAACATGCAACTAGAACCAATCGTCATGTGCGGCAAAGTAGAGGAAGAAGAACATGCAACTAGAACCAATCGTCATGTGCGGCAAAGTAGAGGAAGAAGAAACCACAATTGTGCTAGAAATTATAATGAGAATCGGGGTATCCTAGGTTGCCGCTTACCTGCTCTAACCACATGTCCGTACTGCTATGCACGATTGTTTACTCGAGAAACTTTGAATATGTGTTGCTTGAAAGGAAGAGTTGCTTTACCCCTAATACAGTCTCTACCAGAAATGGTTGCTCTTTTCTCTGACCAAACAAATGAGGGTAGACACTTCAGGCAAAATATTCGAGCTTACAATCACGCATTTGCATTCACTTCAATGGGAGTACACGTGGATGAAAGAATAAATATTGGTGGCCGTGGGATTTACACATTTCGTGCTCAAGGTGCATTATATCATAAGATTGGTGGACTTTTACCACATGAAGGAAACAGACCGCGATTTTTACAAGCCTATATATATGACACTGAGCATGAAGTTGAAAACCGAATGTGTGAAAGTGAAGTTTTAGATAGATGTGTGGTTGAAAAGATACAACATAACCATAATCCTTTTGTTCATACATTGCGAAGCCTCGGACAACGCCAAGATTTGCCGAATTGCAAGTTGATCCTAAAAGAGCAACCAATAGATCGACGTCAATATAGTCTACCATCAGCATCACAAGTTGCAGCAATTATAATAGATGGATATGATGCCACCATTGCAAATGGAAGGGATATCGTGGTCGAGACAATTAGTGGAAGACTTTCTCACGTCCGAGACTATGTTGGATTTTATGATCCGTTACAGTATCCATTATTGCTACCTCACGGTACATATGGTTGGGATGTTAATAGTCGTGATGATGGTGGAAAAGCAATAACATGTTGCGACTATTATGCTTATATGCTACAGGTTTGTACTGATAACATAATTTACTTCCCAATATATACAACTGAATGATGATTCCCATATTAAAAGCAATATATGAAATTTGCTTCTGCAGATACGCCATAATGGATCATCACTTTTGCTTCGAGGTGGGCGTCTCTTGCAACAATATGCTGTAGATAACTACATTAAAATTGAATCACAAAAACTTCAATGGCTGCGTTCTAATCAAGCCACAGTTAGAGCGGATCTCTATAAAGGACTTCAAGACTCTTTAAATGCAGGTCAACACAATGCAGGTATATATATCATTTCAGTTATCGTTATTTAAAATATAACTTTGTTCAAAATCTGTACAATATATATAGTTAATTGAAAATAAAAAATTAACAGGTAGCATTGGGCGTAGAATTATTTTACCATCATTATTTGTTGGAAGCCCACGTGACATGTACCAACGATATCAAGATGCAATGACTCTGGTTCAAAGATTCAGAAAGCCAGATCTTTTTATTACCATGACATGTAACCCAAGTTGGGAAGAAATCAAAAGTGAATTACTCGCTGGACAAACTCCACAAGATCGTCCTGACTTACTCACTAAAGTATTTCGTGCAAAACTTGAGCAACTAAAAGAAGACATCATTGAAAAGAGGGTACTGGGCAATGTTGTTGCCTACGCATACGTTATTGAGTTTCAGAAACGTGGTCTTCCACATGTGCATATGCTGGTGGTGTTAGATGAAAATGATAAGATCAATAACCCAGATGAGTATGACCGAATTGTTAGAGCTGAAATACCAAACGAAGACGTAGAGCCTCAACTTTACAATGTGGTGTTAAAGCATATGATTCCTGGCCCGTGTGGGATTCATAATCCTCAATCTCCATGTATGAAAAATGGGAGATGTAAGAGAAAGTATCCCAAACCATTTGCACCAGTCACTGTTCAAGGGAATGATTCGTATCCAATTTATCAAAGGCGAGGAAATCGATTGCCCGTCTTTCTTGATCGACAAGGAAACATAATGGTTGATAATAGTTGGGTCATTCCATATAATCCATGGTTGCTGTTAAGGTATGATTGTCATATCAATGTTGAAATTTGTGCAAGCATAAAAAGTGTCAAGTACTTATATAAGTATGTTTACAAAGGCCCAGATAGAGTGACAGTCAAAGTGCAATCACACCATGAATACGATGAAATAAAGCAGTTTCAGGATGCAAGATGGGTTTGCGCACCAGAGGCATTATGGAAGATATTCAAGTTCATTATTAATCGAATTTACCCATCTGTTGAGCGATTTCAAATACATCTTCCTAATATGCACCAAGTTCAGTTTCGTGCCGACGAGAGCATAATAAATATTCTACATGATGAGAGTACAAGAAAGACAATGTTAACTGAATTTTTTACACTTAATCATGTGGATGCAGAAGCGCGACGGTACGTATACATGGAAATCCCATCACATTACAGATGGATTCAAGCTCAAAGAAAGTGGTCTAAAAGAATGAATCGTAACAAGGTTATTGGACGAATATATGCAGTTTCACCTGCTGAAGGTGAAAAATTTTACCTTCGGATTCTTCTTAATCATGTTAGAGGACCAACATCTTTCACAAACTTGAGAACAGTTAATGGGGTTTTGCATCCAACATTTAAGCAGGCAGCAGAACAACGAGGTTTGTTAGAAAGAGATGACAGTATTCGACAATGTTTGCTAGAGGCCCCCACAATTCAAATGCCGTCGGCTTTAAGAAGATTATTCGTCACCATATTGGTATATTGTGCACCAATTGGTGTTCGAGGGTTATGGGATGAGTTCTATCCATTCATGATAGAAGATTATGTTTCCATGACTAACATAACTCCCACACTTGCTACCAACAGACTCTTGCGTGAGTTGAACATACTTTTGGTTCAATTTAATAAGAGTATAAACGAGTTTGATTTGCCCCAAATGACAAGAGGAAATGAATCAAGTTCAGGAATGACAAGATGTATTGAAGATGAGATATCCATAGGTATTCCACAACAAGATCTTGATGCAATTGAACGTTTAAATGATGACCAAAGAAGTGCGTTTAACATAATAATGGGTGCAGTTCAACGATCAGAGAATGCAACTTTTTTTGTGGATGGTCCTGGTGGAACTGGAAAAACTTACTTATATCGGGCATTGTTAGCAAGCTTGAGAAGGTTAGGGCGCATTGTATTAGCAACAGCATCATCTGGAATAGCAGCTACGATATTTCCTGGTGGGAGGACAGCACATTCTAAATTCAAGATACTACTTAGTCTTGATGCATCATCGATATGTTCGATTGGTAAGCAATCTGATTTAGCAAAGCTAATACAAAAGGCAAAGGCAATTATTTGGGATGAAGCAACAATGACGCATCATCATGCATTTGAAGCACTCGATCGAACGTTCAGAGACCTAACAGATATTGACTTACCATTTGGGGGGAAAATAATGATATTTGGGGGAGATTTTTGACAAGTTCTTCCTGTTATCCGGAAAGGAACCAAGTCTGAACTAATCCAAGCAAGTGTTGTTAAGGCATCATTTTGGTCACAGGTAAAGATTTTAAAACTCAAACAAAACATGAGATCCATAAATGATCGTGAATTTTCAGAATTTTTACTTCGTGTTGGTGATGGGAATGAAGATGTTATTATGGATGATATGGTAAAACTACCTGAATGCATGGTGATACCATGGGAGAGTGAGCATTCCATTAATCAATTAATTGCCAAAATCTTCCCTACTTAGAGGATCATATGAATGATGCAACCTACATGGTGGAAAGGGCAGTGGTAACTCCTACAAATGAAGACGTTGATATGTTAAATGAAAAGATAATCAATATGTTTCCAGGTTTAGAAGAGACAATGTATTCATTTGATTCAGTTGAGGATGATGAAAGGAATTTGTATCAGCCAGAGTTCTTGAATTCAATCTCACTTGGTGGTTTGCCTCCGCACAAGTTAACTCTGAAAAGAGGTGCTCCAATCATGCTTTTAAGGAATATTGATCCGAAATTGGGATTGTGTAATGGTACAAGATTATTGTGTCGTGGTTCTTACCGAAATCTTATTGATGCTGAAATTCTAACTGGACAATTTGCCGGATCCAGAGTTTTCTTACCAAGAATCCCTCTCAAAAGTACTGATACTGTTGGGCTTCCATTTGAACTTACAAGAAAGCAGTTTCCAGTGAAACTAAGTTTCTCTATCACTATAAACAAATCTCAAGGTCAGACAATACCACATGTAGGCGTTTACCTTCCAGATCACGTCTTCAGTCACGGACAATTATATGTGGCTTTATCGAGGGAGGTCTCAAAGTCAACCACAACTGTGTTAGTAAAAAATGGCTCCATAGTCAGCCAACAAGGTGTATTTACACGGAATGTAGTATACAAAGAAGTCTTGCTTCATTCCAGCTAATTATGGTGATTCCTAATAGGTAACAACTTTATTAACGATAACATTTCAATATGCATTTCTCACTTATCATTTAACTCTTTTTATTTGATTTTTAATTTTCTCACTATTGTTTGTAGATTGGCAATGAAAATTTGAAGCGTTAATCAGGAACAAATGGGTGGAAATTGCAGCATTGATGTCAATTTTCATACCAAAAGAAACAGTGACATATAGACTTTATGGGTATTGTGAAAAATGTACATATTGTGATGTAGGTTTTATATTTTGACATTTAAGTTGTTTTGTATTTTGCTACGAGTACTTAATGTTTTCATCTACTCTTTTTTTTATTCACATCTACTTACTATTGTTTATGAACTTTAGGTAGGTAGGAACTTGCATCCAAAATCTCATGTTGTTTGACAATTGCATGAATACCATTTAAATCATTACTTTACGCAAAGTAAAAATGAAAAACTTGATAACTTTTTAGGATATGCATGATAAAAAAAGAGTTCCTCTTTGCACAATACATTTAAAATATATCTTGACAATTACAATGGGAAAAACTAACACAACACACCTTTAGGGGCGCGTAGCGCCCGTGATGTAAAAATGCCTCTCGCACGCACCTTAGTGCGTGCGGAGAGGCTAGTCTTATATATAAAGCCGGCAGACTTTTGAACAGTGGTTTTTGGTGTCATATGCTTCACCAAAAATTATTGGACAGAAATCCTCCTCAAACAAAAATTTCAGAAGCAATTCAAAATAATGCATCAAATATGACAGGGGTATTTTGTCATTTTAATAGTCTATTTTTAATAATAAATTTTTTTGTGCATTTTTTTATTAGTACCTCATAATATGTTAGCAATAATGTGATTCAATCAGTTGTTCATTAATTATTATTATTTTTATTTTTAAACATGTTCAACAAATCTTAAAAGACGTGTAATGTCGATTATAAAAAAAGTCATTCGCACGCGCATATTAATGTGATTAAATTAGTTGTCAAATGATTAGTTTTTTTTTTTTTTTGAACAAACTATATTATTTGACTTTCTTTTTGTCAATTCACGCATATAAATACATTTAAAACGTGTAAGTCGCGCGTAACATGTCGTGATTCAAAAAATGTCTTCTGCACGCACGTGAATCAACAATAGTGTGGCCCCTCCATAAAATCAAGAGTCTGATTCTCGATATTGAGGGAATCAAAATGGAAAATTTAGAAAAATAACCAAAATTTAGATCCTATATAGAATTATAGCCATAACTTTAATTTTATAATAATTATAAGCAAAAGTTGATATGAAACTACTGATACTAAATACTTCCTCTTTCTTCCTAAACACACCTGAATACTCGTTGTACTCGATCTTCATCCAATTCAACTCTGAAGGGAAGTTGCAATCGAAAAGATGAGCATGTGATCATTCACTTCACAGGGGCGTTTTTGCCTTTTTCTCTCCTTTCTAAATTCAATGATTGTTGAGTTGTATTGGGTTTTCTTCCAAGTTTTTCAAAATTTTCAATCTGGGTTTTATCTCCGATTATCACTTCTGGTATTGGATAGCTGTTGTACTTGCTTCATCATCATCATCTTCTTCCTTTTGTCTCCATGATTTTCAATCTTTGATTAACTTATAATTTTGGCTAAGGAATTCTGATCAATTTTTCCAGCTGGGTGGAGAATAATTCAAGAAAAAAGGGGTTTGTGGCCACTTTTAGGGATGATATTATGGGCCACGTGGCCATTTGGAACCCACATGTGGGGTTGCGGGTGGGGTGGGGGGGGGGGAGCTAGTCTGTGTTGGAGAAAAAATAGAGGAAGGTGGGGAGACAGAATGATTGAGCTTGCAGAACCTACATGGTGTTCATGCCAGGGAGAAAGCTTAACGTCGACGAGGTAGCAGGGAGGAAGAACTGCGAGATTTAGGTAGACGGCGGCTTGCAGGTGGGCGTCACTGACAAGTTTTTTCACGGTTAAGAGGAAAAGAGCAGGTTTTTTAGTGGGTAAATTAGTAATTGTACACCAATTTTTGGTTATAATTATCATAAATTTATAAAAGTGGGTATTATTCTATTTAGGATCCAAATTTTGGTTATTTTTCCAAACTTCCCAATCAAAATGACTACTAGCGCAGGCCCTGCATAAGATTTTGGGTATTTTTTATGGAGGCAGATTGTCTGCCCTCCTGTTTGAGTGCCCTTCCCATTCCCTCCTATTTGTGCGGTCATGGTTAAGCCATGTCAATATTTTATATTCTTATTGTTTTTTATCTTATTATCTCTATAAAAAATAATATAAAATATTGACGTGGCTTAACCGTGACTGCACAAAATAGGAAGGAATGAGAAGGGCACCCAAACAGGAGGGCAGACAATCTACCTCCATTTTTTATTTGGGTCTTTTAAGGATTCTATTCTTGAGTATTTTTTTATTTGGAAATCTTTTGGGTTTTGAATAGGGGTAAGCTTTTGTTATTAGAAATTCGGGAATTCTCCAAGTTGTGAGGAGCACCAACAATCGTGAAGAGGAGAGAGCGAGGAACCTTGCCGGATCCTTTTTGTAAGGATCTCGAGGATCTTCAAGCTCATCGTATATTGTGTGGTAAAAAATTATTGTAAATTGTTTTTATTTAAAATTGAATATAAACAGTACCTGATAAAAACTGGTTACACGATGTATGATGAACATATGTGATTGGAAGATCTCTGAAATCTTCATAAAGAGAATTCGGTAAGGATCCTCTCTGAAGAAGAGAGGGCTACGCCCTTTTTTTACATATATTAACTTTGATATTTTAATAGAAAATAAATTGAAATACACTAATAATTTATTGTTAGTCTAGCTTCTTAGTCTGACACAGTACCAAATATTTCATTAAGTTAGTCCTGGTTCATTAAGTTAGTCTGACTACACAATTTAATATTGAAATCATTATGTACATATTACACGCACATAACGTCCTCCATCCGTGCGATTAAAATTGTATTTTATTTTATTTTTTTGACCGAACGATAATATTAGTAAGCTAAATCCTCTAGCACCAGCGGTCCAGTCATGTATTAAATCCTCTACCACCAGCCATGTCTGACGGCCTTATATCTACATTTCCAAAGCAAATGACAAAAGAAGACTTGAAAAGAGGGATATTTGTAAGTCAATCACCGAGTAGCAAGTAAAGATCTGTTTGGGGGCCTTTTACTTTTAAGAACCATCGTTTCATTAGTATTTTGCAAACTCTATAACACCTTTAGCAAGCTCCATACGTTTCCTTTTTAGCACGAAGCAGAGGAAACTGGGGAAGAATCAGAAAAGAGGAATGCAATATTGTTTGCTAGTTCAAATGGCACTGTTCATTGTGTTGTTATGCTGTTTAAGCACAACAGCGTCCGGAGCAGAAGCGCCGATGGCAAAGCGTAACTGTTCAGGGCATTGCAGAGGTGTTAGCATACCATACCCCTTCGGGATTGGACCTAACAGAGATTGTTACTTTGATGAAGGGTTTGAAATAAGCTGTAACGAGACAACCGGGTACGCGCCTGTCTTAAGACAAACCGGCCTTGAGGTACTGAATATTTCTATTGCCGATGGCACAATTCGGGTCAACCACCCTGTCACTTTCTTCTGTAGTGGCCAGCGCATTCCTCAACCGGCTAATTTGACGGGAACCCCTTTTGTATACTCCAATAGACACAATAAATTCACTGCAGTGAGTTGTGGCCACGCTGCGTGGGTGGGCTCAGATGAGTATTTTGTTGGTGGGTGCAGGTCAAATTGTGAGGAGACTGGTATAAACTATGGTAACTGTGAGGTTGGTATAAATTGTTGCCAGACTTCCATTCCACCGCATCTCCGTGCTATCACGACGGAGATCGACACAGATATTAGAGGAAGAGGAGATGATTGTAACAATGGTTATGCATTCCTTGTCGACCAAAACTGGTTTAGAAGCATTGCAAGTGTTTCCAATTTCAGTGTCAATGAGTATCAGGAGGTTCCTGTGGTTCTACAGTGGGGCTTAAACTTTGACAATCCTTCTGCCAAATCATTTGACAGATTCATCGGAAGAAATGAGTCAAGGAAAGGCGATGATCCAATGCCCTGTTGCACAATACCAAAAGCCACTTCCTCGTACAATCAGTCAACGCTTCTATGCTCTTGCCCTCCGGGTTTCGAAGGAAACCCCTATCTTGGCGACCCTTGCTATGGTAAACCAACTCTCTACCGTATCTTAACATTTTCAATCCACAGATTAAATTACAATTTTTCTTTTTTTTTGGTCCCTGCATTGCAGACATTGATGAATGCACAGATCAGAAAAAATGTGGGAATGGAGGAGCTTCATACTGTATGAACTTACCCGGGGGGTACACGTGCTACATCGTGGCTCAAAAGACAAAGGTCAAGCTGATCCTTATAGGTATGTATGTATCAGTCTTCTAACTGATTCATATATGAAAGATGATCATAGTGTACGATACTAATGACATAGGAAAAAAAGTATGCAGGAAAAAGTGGAGTCAATGGTGGAATTTACTTAATTGAACATGTAAAATTTACTCACAGAAGACCTACACGAATTGGATTTATATAAGTTCAACATGTTAAAAGAACACTTTTTAAAATCAAAACAGAACTCCGTACTCAAGTGATGCAGTCGTAGAGTAATCTATAAAACTTCAATTTAACGTTACGCAGGTCTTGGTGCCGGCGTGGGACTATTGTTACTGCTTATCAGCGCATGGTGGATACACAAAGTCCTGAAGAAAAGGAAGAACATAAAACGCAAGCAAATTTTCTTCAAACGAAATGGTGGTTTATTATTAGAGCAACAATTATCTTCAGGTGAAGTTAATGTGGAGAAAATCAAGTTGTTCAAGTCGAAGGAGTTGGAGAAGTCTACCGACAATTTCAACGTCGATAGAATTCTTGGGCATGGAGGCCAAGGTACTGTGTACAAAGGCATGTTGGCTGATGGTAAAATTGTTGCTGTAAAAAAGTCCACAATTATTGATGAAAGCCGACTTTCAGATTTCATCAATGAGGTTGTAATTCTTTCACAAATCAACCACAGACATGTTGTTCAACTATTGGGTTGCTGCTTGGAGACTGAAGTTCCGCTCTTGGTTTATGAATTTATTCCGAATGGAACACTTTCCCAGTATATCCATGAGCAGAATGAGGAGTTTCCACTTACATGGGAAATTCGCTTACGAATTGCCACAGAAATTGCAGGAGCCCTTTTCTATTTACATGCCTCGGCTGCCTTTCCCATTTATCACAGGGACATCAAGTCTACCAACATACTCTTGGATGCAAAATACAGAGCGAAAGTTGCCGATTTTGGAACTTCAAGATCAGTTGCCATTGACCAAACTCACCTTACCACACTTGTACATGGCACATTTGGTTACTTGGACCCGGAATACTTCCAGTCAAGCCAATTTACAGATAAAAGTGATGTGTATAGCTTTGGAGTGGTCCTTGTTGAGCTATTAACAGGACAAAAACCAATTTCTTCTAACCGGTCACAAGAACAAGGCAGAAGTCTTGCTAAATACTTCATTATTTCGATGCAGGAAGATCGTCTGTTCGACATTCTTGATGCTCAAGTTGTGAAGGGAGGGTCTAAAGCAGATATCGCAATAGTTGCTAACCTTGCAAGGAGGTGCTTGAATTTAAGTGGACGAAAACGCCCTACAATGAGAGAGGTCATGGCAGAACTGGAAGGAGTTCAAATGGCAGAAAAGGCTACTTCTCACGGTGGAAAGAATTACGAAGAGGTTGAATATCTGAGGACTGAATCAGTTGAGCCATGGGATGTTATTTCAAGCTCAACTGACACAGGGCGTGCTGTGGATGGTGGTGCTTCATCACGAATGCATGAAATCCCTCTCTTACCTTTCAAGTCACTGTGAACAATAATTCTATATTTCTAAATTTTAAATATTGTAATGAATGTTCCAGTTTCATATATTTAGGTTTTTCATTTTTTTCTTGAAACTCTTCTGTCAGAGTGAATGAGACTACAGTTTGAACCTTCGGATCCTTAGGCCACATATCAGTGATGCCTGGCTGATTAACTGGTGATTTTTTTTTTCTCACACATATGAATGGAAACAGAAAACTAATCTTAACAGATCAACAGTCAATTAGCTAATTGATCCTATAAGTCATACTCAACAAATACTTGTCCTCTAACCAATCTTCTACCTGGCCTGTTTTTGTTATATAAGCAAAAAATAAAAATAGTAAGCTCAAATAAAACTCTGGTTTTTTCCTTTCTTCATTCAAGCAATTGGGGAAGCGGAACTGAACTTGGGACCTCAAGTGCAGGAGTTGAATCATCTTAACCAACTGAACTACAAGTCCGTTACAGTTAAAGCTAAAACTTTGTTTCTTAATGTGGCTTGATAAGGCAATATGTGAAATGAGCTTTGTTGAAAGCTAAAGACAACATGTGTTTCACATTGTTGATCTTGATATTGTTGAAGGCTAAAGACAACATGAGATTTATACTCGCAACAAAACACCCCAAACAAAACTTCTATGTTAAAGTTATAGAATTACCCTGTTCCTAACTAGCCTCTGATCGAACTAAATCCCCAGATTTTAGCATCAACATCTGAGAAAATGGTTATATGGGATTAGATTTATATTTCACTGCCTGAAAACTTTATATTACACAGGGACATCAAATCTTCCAACATACTTTTGGATGAAAATACAGAGCAAAAGTTGCTGATTTGGAGCTTCAAGATCAATTTCTAGCGACCAAACTCATTTGACAGCACATGCTAATGGTACATTTGGTTACGTGGATCTCGCATATTTCCTAAATTGATTTACGGAGAAAAGTGATGTGTATAGCTTTGGAATCGTCCTTGTCGATCTCTTGACTGGACAAAAACCAATTCGAGCAATAACAAGGTCACGGCAAGGAGATAAGGATTACACAAAGTCTTGTCACATATTTCACTACTTGGATGCAAGAAGATCGTCTATTTGACGTTGTAAGATGTTTGAATATGAATGGAAGAAATCGCCCTATAACGAGAGAAGTTACAACCGAGTTGGAGGCCATTCAAATGTCAGAAACAACTTGTTCAAAATGAAACTTGAGCATTAAGGTGGTGTTGGTGAAGAAAACGTTATTGTATGTTTCATTTGCTATCTTAGAAAATTACATATGCTCTTTTGGACTATAATCCTCTGACTATTTATTTATTTTACTTTGTATCTACAAGGAAGTTAGGGCAAATCGACTGGTCAAGCATGGCAGGTAGATTTTAAAATGTATATGTGCATATTTCCACACAAACTACAAAAGTAAGTGCCCTACTTGTATGCTTCTTAATTATTTTCAATCTAAAGTTCTGAGTGCGAGGAAGCGAATAAATGTCTTACATTAGAAGTTTACCAAATCTTGCATGAGTCTGGCTATTTCTTATGTTGTCAATTAATTTTATAGTGGAATATTAACTTACTTCATGGTATCAAAGCATAGGCCTACATTTGAAGCTCAACGGTCACACTTGCTTAACAACACCTAATTTATATTATCCACGTATTAGACTTTAGGTTTGAACTTCGCAATAGGAAAGGTTCCATTGAGAAACTAACATCTTTCCCTTTGTGTTCCACTAAAATCTAACAGCGCATTACTCGGGCAATATGTTTGAAGATTTATTCCATGTCCAGAAACTACTGATGATGGTTTCGTGCATGCCATGGCGAAACCTTAATGATCGACCAACTCATATATCATTATCACTACAAGAAAAATGAGCTTTGGGTGTAAAACGAATGACACAAATAAGAATTTTGTGTCTGTTTAACCACCCAAAGGTTGAAACAGTTCCCATTCCATAGAGGGCCCAATGTAAAAAAAAAAAAAAAAAAAGACGCAAAACAGTAATGGGCACGGAAATTGTGCCGAGTGGGATCAGATGACAACATTTTTACTGAAGATGGGCACAAAAAACATTTTGTGTCTATAAAAAAAATTTGTTAGCAACACTATATGTGTTTTTTTTCGTTTGTCTTTACCTCTAGCACACCAAAAAATTAAATTTATAAAATTGTGGTAAATAATGGTATGGAGCTGTTTATTACTGTGCAATGTTTTAGCCTCAAAATAAGTTAGCAATAATGTTGTTCAAATTCATTTTTGGCGAGAATTGAATCTCAGACCTCTCACTTACAAATAAAGAAAAATACCACTAGACCGTAGTTCTAAGTGGCGTGTTTTAGATTTACAATGGATCATTTCCATCTGCAATGAATGTTTGTTAGATTCTTATCTTTTCAACTGTTTTTTAGATTGTTATCTTCCTACAGGTATGTTTTTGATACTTAGTGACACATAACCAAAAATTGTGTCCTTAGGATCATCGATCTATTCAACCATACAAAGGTGTAGTGGGTCTTCAGATAGACAAATGACTTAATAATTATAAATTCCTTTTTATGACACTAATGTTAAAAATTGTGTCCAGTAAATATTAATAAATAATAAATCACTCTACTTTCCGTACAAAGGTGTAATGGGTCTTTAGATTGACAAATGACTTAATAATTATAAATTCCTTTTTATGACATTAATGTTAGAAATTGTGTCCAGTAAATATTAATAAATAATAAATCACTCTACTTCCCAAATAGCAAAAGAATATGTTGGCACAATTATGGATTTGTGCCTTTATTCTAGTATAAAACGTCCGCACTCCTTTACTAATTTGTCTATGGAAAATTACAAGGTTGCTTCATACACTTGTGCTTCTTTTGAATTTGATCAAGTTCTGCATCATTGAGAATGGGGAACATGCGACGTCGCAGAGTTAGAATTAGAACCGAATCTCCAGTATCACATTCATTTATTGCTTCAAACATTACAACATCAAATTCCAGTATGAATCCTCCAGCTCGATGTCCATGACAACATGTTAATGTCGGGCGCATACCTCATTCTATTGATAATCAGTACATTCTTACTACTGTTGTTGATGTTCACCTTGGCTATGCATTACCTTCCAGTAACGGATGCATACGTGCACCTCAAGGATGTGTGTTGCTAGCATGGGCATACCCGGGTAGGACAAAACAATACCCTATCAATTTGGTTTCTGTTGAAACAACAACTGAAGAGTTTACTAGTGGGTTATCATACGACACATCCGCATATCTCAAAACTTGTAAGTATGATAACCCACTAGGTAAGTATCAAAAACATATCTCAAAACTTGTATCAAAGCTCGAATCATCTTCATAACCATAATAAATCCATATCCATAAATCCACCATATTTGTAAATTCGTAATATAAATTATATTAAAAAACCATAGAAACCAATATATGCAAAACCAATAATTCATTCTCTTTAATAAAACATAATTTTGATAAATAGTAATTATAGAAGTCTGGAAAACATAATATAAAGCATATTCAATGCATGAAATATGTAATGCATGCTAGGTTAATGATTTATAAAAATATAGTTAAGAAGGGATCCACTCACTAGTTTTTCCATTGCCTGAAGTCGCTTGAACTATCGAGGATGTAATCATTTCCCACTAACACGCCTAAACACAAACAGGGACCTTTTAGTAAAGCTCTACTTAAACGTTATAATTTTGGAAAACGGATGGCGGATTCGGATTTGGCACGTCGAGGAACCTCGGGTTTTTCCTCCATGCACCGCCGCGTGTGGCGGTCGGCCACCCTAACTCGCCGGAAAATCCAACAACTCTAAAAATTCTCAAATTTTACAGGAAGGAAGATCTCGATGAGAGGAACAAGTTTCATACCTGAGACTAAGGCCAATTTGGCCGGGAAAAGCCCCATTTTCACTAGAACCAGTCAGAAACCCTAAAAATGGTGTTTCTTGATTCGTCCTCAAATCGACTCTGACGCTCCAACCAATGATTGAGAATTGTTCTTGAGCTCAAGGGAAGTTGTTTGCTGGTGGGGATCGATGGGATTGCATTCAGAAATGGCAGATCGCCGCCTAGGAACTCACGGGGTTGCCATCGGAGCTGACGACTTTGAACTCCATGAAATAGGGCTTATTTCCTTCGATTTTGGTGTGAAACCTGAAGAAGGAAGGCTGTGGAGTTGGTTCTAGGTGGTTAGATGGCGTGATTTACTGAAAAACCGACAAAAAATTGTCGGAGAAGACAAGAAAATTGGGTTGGGTGGCGGGGAGGAACCGGGTCAAGGGTGATCCAGTGCTTCTCCTCTCTCTCACTTCCCCTCCTTTCTCTCCTCTCTAATTGGTCACTTTCTCTCTTCTATCTGATTGGGCTTCCCGCCCCTCCTTTCTCTCCTTTCTCTCCTTTATCTCTTCTCCTAACCGTCTGTTTCTTCTTTCATTCAATTTGGGCCACGCACGTGGCTTTCCAGATTTTGCTCTAGAAATCTGGAGCTTTCTAGAAAATAATCAATTTACTAAAATGCCCCCAACTTTAAACGTTAATATCTCTTTCGTTATAACTCCAAATCACGTTCCGTTTACGCCCACGCATTCGTAGCAACGAGTACTATCCAAATACACCAAAAAATGATTCTTATGTGACATACAAGACGGTCAACAAAAGTCATCGTCTTTGCCTCGAAGGCATTTTTCGTAATTTCACATTTTAAAATTATAAAAATCATAATTTTTTGAGACGGTTCGTTACACAACTTCCATTGCACATACTAGTTATTGTTTTCATGTATTTTGGGGGAAAGATGCAAGTGTCCATAAATGTTTGCGGAGGAGCAAAGAAGGGGTGAAGTGCAAAGCTTTCTCGAAAGATGCGATTGTCTATAAATGTTTGTTTTCAGTTGTTTTATTTATTTATTTTTTTAACTGGTATAAAATTGTAAAGTTATAGTTTTGTTAATATATATTTTGATGGATGATTTTGAATATCTTTGTAAATTGTAATATTCTAGATGCTTGTGGGCTATTTTAATTTATGAAAAAAATTAATTTTTTTGTTTAGCCTCAATCTCAGTTTGTAGGCTATTTTGAATTTTGAAAATTTTATAGTTTTTAATTTAAAAATATATATCTTGCTGGGCAAAATGATAAAAATTGTGCAAAGGTTCAAACATAGATGGGTAAAGTCATCTGACAGCTTTGTCAGAACTGAGGCACAAAAACACTTTTATTTGTGCTTACCTTTTTTAGCACCAACACCATATTGTGCTCGATAATCAAAGGACACGCCCATAGAGGGCACAAATAATGTGTTAGTTGCTGCAGTGTTGCTATTGATCAGTGGGCACCTATGTTGGTACCCTTAGGTCTCATAGGGCACAAATAACTT
The DNA here is from genome assembly GCF_916048215.2 of Malus sylvestris. Lineage (NCBI taxonomy): Eukaryota > Viridiplantae > Streptophyta > Magnoliopsida > Rosales > Rosaceae > Malus > Malus sylvestris. Next base: position 11,139,629 of record NC_062268.1, read on the forward strand.
TTTATGTGCAGTGCCCATATTTTTTGTAGTGTATGAAAACATTATACACTTGGAAATGTACGTGGTGCTTCTTCAGCGGGCCCCTTCAAAAGTTCAATTAAACGTCCTTGGTAAACCTGGGTGGTCATTAATTAGCACTTAATGTTATAACAAATTAACAATGCAACCCCGCTGACTTGATCACCCAAGTCATAGATCATCTCATATTTAAGATAGAAAATACATTCACTGTAAAAATAGTATGCAGAAGGTCATCTTATAGTGGTCAAGTCCGGCTGCTGGCGGCTACTTAATTTTCATACTGTAATGTTTCCATACTAGGAACCATAACAGAAGTCCTGACCAACGAAACGAATAATTCCCTTCCTGGCCTAAATAACCAGGGTCTTATGCACCGTGGAAGAGCTTTCCATTGTAATTGGAGGAAAATATTTGGCTCCTTCGGTCTTTTCATTCTTAACAATCACAGTTTGACATGTGTGCATAATTTTTCTATGTGTATTTGATGAGTACCTTTACTATGTGTCAAATTTTTATTTGCAAGAACGAGGAATGGCTATGTTCGTCTGAAATCAGTCTCGGCTACCGAGAATTTGGGGATCTTGGTTCTAGTGTGTGTGCGGGTGTGCCAACTTGCAGCTAAGGCTAAGCGAGTAAAGAGAAGTTCATGATTTTGACTGCGCTTTGGTTTTGATTTCTTTCTGTACGTTACAATACTCTAATTGCAATAAAACAATATGCAAGAACGTAAATTGCAAAAAAATAAATTGTAAGAAAATAAATCACGAGGAAGTAAATTGCGATAAAAAAAAATTATTCAAAGTGCGCGAAAATTATTTTTACTCTAAGTGAAGAAAAAAGAATTAAGCTAGGTGCTAAAAAATTATTTGCGGGAATAGGTTACATTTTGAATAATAAAAATGAGATAAAAGCACGCAGGGTGCAAAGAAACTAAAAAGATAAGTTGAATGGGTTGGTTGAGAGCATCCAATTCTTAATGTCTTCTCTTGATTTCCTCCTCATCTTTGACTAACTTTCGTTACAAATTCAAAATATACTTGGCTTCTTTGTCTTCAATATTTTTGCAATCAATTTCCTCCTTGAATATCATGGCTGACTTGAGTAATTATTACTCTATTCAAGGTGATGACATGCCATGTAGAAGGTGTCAAATATGGACCCGGCTTCTCTTATTTTATGTGGTTACGGTTAAGCCACGTCAACATTTTATATTGATTTTTTTATAGAGATAATAAGATAAAAAGCAATAGTGATATAAAATGTTGACGTAGCTTAACCGTAACCACATAAAATAAGAGAAGCCAGGTCCGTCAAATATGGGTCCAAACAGGCTCATTCATGGGAAGGGAGCCAAGAAGTGCCCATAAATCTGCGGTGTTGCTTTACATTCTATTTCACTTTAGCCTCTAGGTCCGGGTGTGTTTGGTTTTTCTTGTTTTGAAATTAAATTAATAAGCTTTGATAACTTGTACGTACTGTTGTGGACTTGAGCGACTTGACTGCAAAATTTATGGACGAACCTTCGAAAATACTTTTCTAAGGTAACAAGAACTATCTCTGCACCTTCCTAACAGTGTTTTCTTTTAGCTTTATCATGGGTAGTTGAGAAGGTTTCATACTTGAAAATGATTGTTTGGTACTTTGATTGGATCCAATATTTTTGTTTTTAAGTATTATCTAATTTAATTACACTCATTTGAAAAGTATAAGTTAGCTTCAAATTGGATACCACCCTTAAAATCCAAACTTCTTACAAGACAAAGAGGTGACTAAAGAGAGGAAGAAAGAAGCAAAAATGGACACCGTCGGCCGGTTTCTACTTCATATTACTTTGTTCTTGTGGTCTATGACTGCGGTGGAAATAGCAACAACATTAATAGCACCCGTATCAATGCCTGGTTGTCCATCGTATTGTGGTCAAGTCGATCAAATCCCGTATCCTTTTGGAATTGGAACCGGTTGTTACCTTGATGATTGGTTCCAAATAATCTGCGACAACTCCACCAGCCCTCCAAAACCTTTCTCGAACTCTACCGGTCTAGAGGTGCTCGAAATCAATATTGAAGGCACACTAAAGGTGGCGAGCCCTGTTACCTTCTCCAATTGCAGTCACAAGCCATCAGGCCGCCAGACAGCAAACTTAGAGGGAAGCCCTTTTGTGTTCTCCCAGAAGAACAGATTCACTTCAATGAGTTGTGGAGGAATTGGCTTGATGACATCCTTATCCGGATCAACAATTGGAGGCTGCTTGTCCATATGGGACGATACTAGTAATGCTTTAGGAAATAACAGTTGCAGTGGGCTGAATTGCTGCCAGACCACCATTCCTTCGTCTCTTAGCACCTTCCGTACTAGTTTCGGTGAAATAACAAATGCGGAGAGAGCAAAATTATGCAAGTATGCTTTCCTAGTAGACCAAGATTGGTTTACATCAGATTCAACAAATATTTCAGACATTGGTCACATGGACAATGTCCCTATAGTTCTGGAATGGAAGTTTTTTAGCAATACGACTTTCAATATAAATGGAACGACAAATTCGACAGATATTGATAAGAACATGGATTGCTCCGGTGGTAATTGCTTCTGCCCAAAGGGCTTCCAAGGAAACCCCTATCTTATTCATGGATGTGAAGGTAAAACCTCTAGCTACAATTGTCCTTAATTTGAATTTCTTTTTGACGTCTTCAATACGATAGATTTATTAGTATTTAAACCACTTTTATGTGGCAATAAGAATAAGTCTTCAGGCACAAGGATCCTTAGCTAAATGATCTCTTGCAATTAAATTTTAGATATCGATGAATGTGAGGATCCAGTCCACTTCAACAGATGCATTCCCGGCATTTGTATTAATTATCCCGGGAGTTATCGGTGTGTATTCCTTGATCCACGACAGTCACGAGTTAAGCTGGCCATTATAGGTATATGCTCCTGCACTATCATAAACTACGATATCATTTTATTATTGATGAACTAAATTTAAAAACTGAACCTGAAACGTTCTTGACAAAAGTTTTGTGTCCTTTCTTGTTTTATTGACCTACTCAGTTACCAGCAGTGTTCTTGGACTATTGTTTCTACTAGTTGGTGCATGGTGGTTGCGCAAAGTCATAAAGAAAAGAAAAAATACTAAACGCAAAGAGAAGTTTTTTAAGCAGAATGGTGGTCTATTGTTGAAACAACAATTATCTTCAGGTGAAGTCAATGTTGAGAAGATTAAGTTGTTCAATTCCAAGGAGTTAGAGAAAGCCACAGACAATTTTAGTGCAGACAGAATTCTTGGTCAGGGAGGCCAAGGTACTGTTTATAAAGGAATGCTGGCGGACGGAAGAATAGTTGCTGTCAAGAAATCGAAAATAGTTGCTGGAGGTGAAGTTGGGCAGTTCATTAATGAAATTGTCATTCTTTCACAAATTTCCCACAGGAATGTGGTTAAACTATTGGGGTGTTGTTTAGAGACCGAAGTTCCCCTTTTGGTTTATGAATTCATACTCAATGGAACACTTTCTCAGTATATTCACCACCAAAATGAAGAGTTCCCCCTCACATGGGAAATGAGGTTGCGAGTTTCCATCGAAGTTGCAGGAGCTCTTTCCTACTTACATTCAGCAGCTTCCTTTCCCATTTACCACCGCGACATCAAGTCTTCTAACATACTCTTGGATGAAAAATACAGAGCCAAAGTAGCAGACTTTGGGACTTCAAGATCAGTTGCCATTGATCAAACTCACCTTACGACACGAGTACATGGAACATTTGGTTATCTGGACCCAGAGTACTTCCAATCTAGCCAATTTACAGAGAAGAGTGATGTTTATAGCTTTGGAGTGGTCCTTGCGGAGCTCTTGACAGGAGAAAAACCAGTTTCAGTTTTGAGTTCACAAGAAAGCAGAAGCCTAGCAACTTATTTCCTTCTTTCTATGGAGGAGAATCGTCTATTTGATATTCTTCATGCTCGAGTAATGAAGGAGGCTGTGAAAGACGAGATTATGGCAGTTGCTAACCTTGCACAGAGGTGCTTGAATTTGAATGGGAAGAAACGACCTACCATGAAAGAAGTAGCAGCGGAGTTGGAGGCAATTCAATTGTCAGTTAAATTTTCTAATGTGCAACAAAATTTTGCAGAAGTTCATTATGTTCGAAGTGAAATAACCGAGCCTTGGGATGTTGTTTCTATATCAACAGCTTCTTGTATGGATAGTGGCACAGGCTCTTCATTGGATGTACAACCACTATTGTCCTTCAAGTCATTGTAAGGAATTATTTCTTCTAATGAAAACAATGTGTCTATAATTTCAACTTTCCATCCCTTTCTTATATGAATCTTTCACATTGTAACATCTTTTTTCTTTCGAATATTTTGAGCTTGATCGTGCAGTATGGTAGTTTGGAGGTTAATTTAAGGTGCGGCAACTGGAAGTGGATAGCAATCTGTTGTGGCTTATGTCAACCTAGCTTGTTAATATATAATTGGTGTTCCCTGTTAGAATCTAGAGAGAGATCCAGTAAGAAAGGTAGAGAGAAGAGAGAAATGAAATTGTGATTTTCATTTCTTGAATAATGTTACACTTTTGGTATATATACCATCATTTACATATAGAATAACTACCTAACTTATTAACTAAGGTATAACAAACTTCTCACAACTCTAACAACACTTACTCAGCATCATTTACATTACTACCCTTAATATCCCCCCTTAAACTGAGCTAAGGTAGCCGAAGAGAAAGTTTGTCTCGGAGAAGAAGAAACTGATCCTTGGATAATGCTTTAGTGCAAATATCTGCAGTTTGGTCCTATGTACATACAAAGTGCCTTGTGATAGAATTTGCCAAGACTTTTTCCCGAATGAAGTGGTAGTCAATCTCCACATGCTTGGTTCAAGCATGAAAAAAGGGATTCTTAGCTAGAGATATAGCAGATATATTGTTACACCAAAGTTTAGGAGGACAGGGAAGAACGAGACCAATATCGACTAACAATTTGCAAATCCAAGTTAACTCAGCAGCAGTGGTAGCTAAAGATCGATATTCTGCTTCAGTTGATGATCTAGCCACGGTGGGTTGTTTCTTAGCACTCCAATTGATAAGTGAATCACCTAGAAAAATACATAAACCACATGTGGAACGCCAATCAATAGTACAACCTGCCCAATATGCATATGAAAATCTATGAATACTAAGAGATGCAGAACATTTTGGAAACCAGAGAACAATAGAAATAGTGCCCTTCAAATATCTAAAAATGCGTTTAATAGCCTGGAAATGAGATTCTCGTGGACATTGCATGAACTGACAGACAAGATTTACTGCAAAGGACAAATCTGGTCGAGTCCAAGTTAAGTATTGAAGCCCTCCAACTAAGGATCTGTATTCATCTAGATTGGACAGTAATGGAGAAGAGTGATCCAATTTAGCTGTGCTTAGTGGAGTGACACAGGGTTTAGCACCCTCCATGTGTGCCTTCTTGAGAAAATCTAGAATTTATTTAGTTTAAGATATGAATACACCCTTGGAAGATCTCTTGACCTCAATGCCTAAAAAATAATGAAGTGATCCCAAATCCTTAATAGGAAATAACTCACAGAGTTGAGAAATCACAGTTTTACATGCTGCAGAATCTGATCCTGTAACTAAAATATCATCAACATACACCAAGACATATACCACTGAAGCATCTTTCTTGACAAATAAAGAATGGTCATTTTGAGAGCCAGAGAATCCAATAGAGTGTAATGTAGCTATTAACTTGGCATACCAAGCTCTGGGAGCATGTTTTAGGCCATACAGAGACTTGTGCAATTTACAAACATGTTGTGGTTGAGCAGGATCTTCAAACCCGGGAGATTGAACCATGAAAACAAACTCAATGAGATTTCCATGCAGAAATGCATTACTAACATCTAACTAATTGATAAACCAACCAAATTTAGCTGCTAGGGTTAAGAGAAGTCGAATGGTAACTGGTTTTGCAACCAGACTAAAGGTTTCATTGTAATCCAGTACTTGTTGCTGATGAAATCCTTTAGCAACAAGACGGCTTTGTACTTGTCAACTGAACCATCAGGCTTTCTTTTAATACGGAAAACCCATTTACACCCTACCAAGTTTTAAGAGGAATCAAGAGGTACCAAAGACCATGTACCAGTTTGAAGTAGATCATTGAACTCTTCCTGCATAGCTTGCCTCCAGTGCAAATGTTTAGATGCTTGAAGATATGTGGAAGGTATGTAATCAGGAGATATATGAGATGGGAGAGGATGTTTAGTTGCTAAAAGAGCCTTAGGTTTGAAAATGCCAGACTTAGACCCAGTGGTAATAGGATGAATATTAGTGATAGAAGGATGAGGGTGAGTTGGGGATGAGGTAGGTAAGGGATCTGAAAGTCAAATAGTAGGTAAGGTAGATAAGGAATTGGATTGTGAGGGTGAGTTTAATAAAGCAGATGATGATGAAGGTGTAAAGGAATGAGTAAAGGTTAATAAGGTTGGGATTGATGGGGAATTGGAAATAGGTTGAATTGGAGGAAGATGACTCACAGTGGATTGGTTATGATGAAATGGAAATGTATGTTCATCAAAGATTACATGTCTGGAAATATAAATTTTCCCAGTGTGAGCATCCAAGCATCTATAACCTTTGTGATTTAGGCTATATCCCAAAAATACACAAGGTTTACTTTTAGGATCAAGCTTAGAGAATGTGTAAGGTTTTAACCAAGGAAAGCACCTACAACTAAAGACCTTGAGAGTTGTGTAATCTGGTGGTTTATGAAATAAGAGTTCCCAAGGAGAGGGTTTACCACCAATGGGCATTCGATTGATGAGATAAAGAGCTGTTGAAAATGTTTCAACCCAATAGATATGAGGTACTTGAGATTCTGCAAGAATAGTCCGGGCAGTTTCAACTAAATGCATGTGCTTTCGTTCAACACAACCATTTTATTTTGGAGTATGAGGGCAGCTGAGTTGATGCGAGATCCCATGTGTTTTAAAGAAATCAGAGAAGTTGTGATTGACAAATTCACTACCAGAGTCAGATCGCAAAGTAATAACCTTAAATCCCAACATGTTTTCAACCACTGATTTGAAATGAACAAATGTATTGAAAACTTTAGATTTGTACTTCAATGGAAAGAACCAAGAATACTTAGTAAAATCATCAACCAAGAGAAGATAATACCGATATCCATTGACAGAAGAAATGGGCGCATGACCCTATACATCAGTGTGCAATAGCTCAAGAGGTTTGCTTGTGTTACAAGAAACATAAGTAAATGATTTTCGAGAACATTTACCTAAAGCACAACTGGAGCACACAAATTTATTTATCCTATATGAAAGAGAGATACTAGACTTTGAAGCTAGTTTATTTAAAATCTTGAAGGATGGATGGCCTAAACGTTGATGCCAGATGCCTGAGAAGCTTTAGTGTCACGCCCCGATCCTGACATACGTCCAGGATCGACATGTGACGTCACCAAATACTCATATATCTCACATATCCTGCCTCCGGAATATGGCAAATCACAACTCGAGAATCGAATTTCAAAGTAATTTTTCGTTTACTTTATGGCTGCATCTAACCTCCTCGTTAGACTGCCTACGTACCCTCAATAGGGATCAAGCCATTCATAGTTCACTTATCACAAAATCAGTCATTTATTCCACTAAGTTCAAGTAGAAAAGCATAGCATTCCTCAAACATTTATTCTAACCTGATAACATGTAATTCCTGGACTCAGGCTACATAACCAACCCTCATGAAAACATGATTTCTCTCCTATCCAACATATAAATCATTATGTCTCATCATGATATCGCAATTCACAACATACATCATATTTAAGAATCGACGAAACACAAAACCATTCTCTAGCCGCATTAATTAATTAATTAGATCAAAGTAACAACAATTATTTCCATATCTTCTAAATTCATACCTTATGAAATCATAATTGAATCGTAGAAAATCCCGAAAGAGTCACTCAGAAATCCAACATCTTTTCTAACTCAATTAACAAGATTCTCGAAACCATTGATTCAATTATATTTACTAGTCATAAAGTTCAACGAGTCTAATCATAATTACCATAGCCATAACCAACATGATTCCATAATCACATTAATCAATAATGCCAACCATCACATCATCAATAACACATACAACAAGTCGAAATGCGGGGCTAGAGCGACACAGCTCGGCAGAAGACTACATATCTGGAAAAGGGGATATTGGACCACCCAACGAAACCAAGGCACCAAAGGGGATTCCGGACCATCACTCAACGGAATCCAAATCAGGATACTATTCTGGACCATCACTCAACCAAATCGCAGAGTAGAAGGGATTCTGGACCACCACTCAACGAAATCTAAATCAGGATATGATTCCGGACCATCACTCAACGGAATCGCATAGTAGAAGGGATTCCAGACCACCACTCAATGAAATCCAACAACATCGGGTTCTAGACTACTCAACAGAACCAAAATATCCAACGGTTTCTCATAATTACCCAGACCTATCGCATGTGAAATAAGTGCCTACATCATGGAAATGGTGCATCGGGCAAACAACAACCTGGATAAGCTGCGAAACTTGTGTGAGCGATAATAATACAAAGTATGTGACAATAATGATAAAACCAACCATCAATCATAGTTTATAAATTTTGAATATAAATAATTCATAAGAAATTAATACCAAACCTTTGCAACTCCGAAGAAGTCACACAGACATCCAACGGCTTTTCTAAATCGAACTCAAAGTTCTCGAAGCCAAAATTCACAGATACACTCAAAACTAGTGCTAGAAAGACGTCGTTCGGCCAAAGCCTACGCAAGTTACCAAATAGGAAGTGCCCCCCCCCCAAAGCGGATCAACCGAGCAGAGCCACCCCTGAGAAAGTACCAAGTAGGTAGTGACCCCCCAATGTGGATTAACCAAGCAGAGTCACTCCTACAACTATTAGGAAGTGATCACCCAATGCGGATTAACTAAACATGATCACCCCTAAATGTGTATGGCCATACCTAGGATATAAGGATCGCCCAATGCGGATTAATCAAGCGCGATCCACAAACAGTATGGTCCCCTAACGCGGATTAACCAAGTAGGATCATCCATGTACCATTGCTACATGGTACAAACTTGGTGTCACCTAACCTCGTGACACTAGGGTAACGGTCCCTTACTAGCCCTCGCATTTCTCAACATTTCAAATGTATATTTATAACACAATTCATAAACATTTCAATATGCACTTCAAATCACATTTTCACAAATATTACCAATCCATGAATCAATTCACATTTGATAAAATAGATTGATGGCCAATTATAAAAGAATCACATTTTCATAGAAAACACATTTATGAAACCAAGTCACATTTTCATACTAGTAACCATACATATTATTTCTCATCTAAGCAATCAACATCGTAAGGTTATATTCCTATGCTTCATAACCTTCTTTCTCTATCCTTTAATGAACCAACGTAAAGCTAATGGTTTTCAACTTCAAACACTACCTCTTCACTCATGCCACCACCCCTTTTGACATGTATATGCGGCAAATATATATATTAAGAGAAATTGGTTCGTTTACTAGTAATTTGTATATAAATACTAGTAAACAATCTAAACTCTTAAACCCCAACCAAAATCACTCAAATAAGCACAAAATTAACTAGGATGTTATTTCAACTAGAATTCCCTTTTAGGTCTAGATGCTTGGTAACAAAAGATGCATATCATATAACAGAACTCTGAATCCAAAAGGTAATACCATTTGCTTGTTAATCGATATAACAAAACAATGGTTTGGTTTAACTCAATTTAATAACTTTATCAATAATAGAACTTAATCCGCATTAACATTTGGTTGTTTACTAACAATTAAGTTTCAGCATCCACATACAACAATTTCATAGAACAAACTAAGCGTAAGTTCTCTTGGGTATTAAATCAAACACCTTGCAAGCATACATGAATTTATCTACTCAACCAAAAATATCCACTTGCCAGCACCCACAGTTTCACTCTTCAGCACCCAAATATATCAACAACCACAATCATACAGATCAATAGAATTCTAAATTTATAAAAAAAAACTCACCACTAGCTAGCACCCTTTGTTGTTGTTGTTGTTGCAATTGGATGACCACCGCTGCAAATTGAAGCGAGATTCTCCCTTTGCGACTCTACCTCAGAGCAAGAGTGAGAGTGTGGACTTCCCCCCTCAATATTTTACAATTATCGGGATTTTAGTTTTTGAGAATCCTTTTCCTTCTTGAGACTTGGAGTTGATGAGATCATTTGGGAGTAGAAAATAGAGAGAGTTCCAGAGAATTCCTTTGAAGGAGAGTTGGGATTTTTTTTATTATTTTATTTTCTCCCCCCCCCCCTCTTTGATTGGTTGCTGCCTTTTCCCCTTATTTTCTGATTGGTCCACAAATATTACTCACCTCTCCTCGGCCCAATTTCCCACATGGTGGGGGGTTTAACTCATTTAAAAACTATCGTTTAGTAGAACAACTTCAAATGTCTATAACTATACCGTTATAATCCGGACTCACAAACTACTTTCGCTTATGTGCTTGTGGCTTTGAGATCTATTCGAAAATATAAATCGTGACCTCGAAAGGTCTACGGATTTTAGATAATTAATTTCCAAACTTCTACCCTCATAACTAGTTTAATTAAAACCTAATTTCAAATAAATTAATATAAATTCCCGAAAAATAATATAAAACCTCAATAATACAAATACGTAGATTATAACAGTGAAATCCATGGACGAGATTTCACATTTAGTACTGGTCACATAAGCATGATGATTTCTAGCAACAGAGGGTGCAAGAAAGGGATAAAATCCAGCTTTGACAGGGCCTTTAAAAAGCTCTTTCCCCGAAGTGAGATCCTTCACAATGAAGTGAAAAAGATAGAAATGAATGAAGCACCAGTTATCAACTATAAATCGATTTGCAGAAATCAAATCTTGTTTTAGATCAGGAACATGCAACACATTGTTCAAATCAAACGTATGAGTATAAGTATGAAGACTAGAGGAACTAGAGTAAGTAATAGGCAAACCCTTGCCATCGCTAATGTAGACCTGCTCAGGACCATTGTAGGATTCAGGACTTTGAAGATTTGTGTAAGAGTTGGTCATATGAGACCTGGCGCCACTATCAAGAAGCCATGTTGGAGCGGTGGAAGAAGTGTTAGCATGAAAAGCTTTCTAGGAATTCTTGTTGCCATAACTAGGATTCATATGATGTGGACAATCAATAGCCTCATGATCAAGTTGACGACAAATTTGACATGAATTTCTTCTGTTGAAATTATTGAAATTGGATATGGAGCCAAGATTATTCTTCTGTTGACCTTGGCGAGAGAAATTCGGGTGAGAGTTGTAAGAGCGAGAGTTATTGGGGCGATACTGAAAATTTCTAGGGTTAGAAAAATTCCGATCCATGCCACGGCCTTGTGAAGAATTAAAATTGGAGCTCTGTTGAACATAATATGCCAAAGAATTGGATTCACCGAGTGGTGTAAGAAGAATGCCGGCAGAGGAATTATAAGCTTGAAATGGCACTGATGGAGAAACCTTCTTGCGATTTGCCAATTGAATCTCCTTACTGAGCAACAAGTCGTGTAACTCATCAATAGTGGTTGAACCAAGACGAAACTGAATAGTATCAATAAAGGCATCTTATTCAGGTGGTAATCCATGAAGAATAATAGATATGAGTTCCGAATCATCAATCGGAGCACCAGCAGTTGCAAGACCATCAACGATTTTTTCAATTTGTTGAAGATAAGCAGCCGTAGTGGAATAGCCTTTAGTAATTGTTCGAAGGCGAGAACGAAGTTCATGAATGTGTGATTGAGATGCCATCGCAAGGAGAGACTCCAATTTTTCCCACATATAACGAGCAGAGGTAACACAAACAGTGTAAGGGATCAAAGAATCCAAGAGTGTCAAATTGATCCAGATAAGAATGTTCTAATCGTTCTCAAACCACGTCACATATTGAGGATTCACAGTTGAAGTGCAATGTCCTGAAGAATCAAGAAGATACTTAGGCGGTGCCATCATGAAACCATCAATTATTCTAATGAGATTGTACCGACGAAAGATCCGTGCAAATAAGGCACTCCAAGTGATCCAGTTTGTAGTCATCAGTTTGATCGAGACTAGCGAGCCAATGTTCTGAATTGTGATCGAAGAATTGACCAAATTAGGGCACGAATTTAAGGCTGATGAATTTGTAAGAGATGGCTGCGATGTAGAATCAGAGAGAGGTGGAGGAGAGGCCGCCATTGTTGGTAGCATAGAGAGAACACAGAGAACGCAGAGAGAGGCAAGATGAGAGAACACAGAAAAAGCAACGAGACGAAGGATCGTCAGAGGTCGTTAAACACCGGCGATAGATACCATGTTAGAATCTAGAGAGAGATCTAGTAAGAAAGATAGAGAGAAGAGAGAAATGAAATTGTGATTTTCATTTCTTGAATAATGTTACACTTTTGGTATATATACCATCATTTACATATAAGATAACTACCTGACTTATTAACTACGTAAGGTATAACAAACTTCTCACAACAACTCTAACAACACTTACTCATCATCATTTACATTACTACCCTTAATATTCCCATCGTATCAGATGTGTTCTTCACTTTAAAACTGGAATGGGAGTGGCAGTAAGTTCAACCTCTCCTATTCTCTAGGTCGTTACTAAATAATGTTTCACCCATGTCTTTAATAGTTGTAATAGGCATCACCAGCCAAAAACATCCCCTTTTTTAGGTGGGAAAGCCATCGGTGAAGCACAGAACAAACACAGAGAAAGCTAGAACATCCTAGAATCGTATGGTCCCAGCCGTCGTCGGAAATCTCCAACGCCACCATCACCTACTACCCAGCGAACCAACCAATCAAAACCCTGGTGATGAAGGAAACCATTACACTAGCACCCTGCAAACAACACCACAAAATCCACTCCCACAAAACCAAGGAACCGGATGGGAAAACACACCCCATCAGAGAGAGCACTAATAAAGGCAAAGACGAGGAACAAGGTGGTGCGAACACCCAAGCAAGAGCTCTACTCACCTTCCAATAAAGCCGCGACACACCGCGGTAAGAAGATGGGAGTGCAAATCGTGGTTGCGTGAGGGGAGGGGGGGAAGTGGTCTGAGAAAGAGGGACGAAAACGAAGGGGGAAGAGACAAAGATGGAAGGAGCGAAATGGAATCAGAATGTGGGGCTCAGATTGGGGAAATGGACAGGAAGAGGGGATGGAGGACAAGAGATCGGGAACAAAAGCAGGGAAAAACGCAAGTAGGAGAAAAGAAAAAGAAAAGGAAACAGGGGGTTGTATAGGTTTTAAAACCGGCTTGAGGAGATCCGCAAATGAAGAAGACTCAAACATATTGCAATTTTTGTATTTAATTTTACAAATGTACAAATCAAATTTTGACGATTTCATCCAGATATCAACCAAGTTGCAGATTACTTAAGGGGAGGATCCCATTTTTTCAAAAAAATGGGGACACGCTCCCCACCGTTAGATTGATTTTAATGAAATTGTGTGGTTAAAATTAAAACACAGGTCACACAATCTTAACCACACAATTTCATTAAAGTTAAATCTAACGGTGGGAAGTATGTCTCCATT